>NC_047520.1:18895688-19066690 GCF_902827115.2 Pseudochaenichthys georgianus | reverse complement strand
AGTCCCAGCAGCTTCTACTGAAGCCTTCCCCAACTCCGGGGACTTCGGGTGGCAGTATACGCCGTGAAGCTGTTTGCGTCCTGCCAGTGAAGAAGAAGAAGAAGAAGAAGAAGAAGAAGAAGACGATTTTTTTGATTTTTAAAACAAATTTTATTTGCATTTGTTTTAAACATACACCCACCCTGCAACAGAGTCGGAACAAAACTAAAACATTACACAATCAAATAAATAAACAGATTTTCATGACTACCAAATAAATATCATTTGAAAAGCGTTTTACCCATTTAAAAACATCCTCTTTTACACACTTTAAAAACAAAAACTACACCTATCCTTTAAAACTTCAATATGAGAGTCCTTCTCCCCAGCGAGCACAGAACCCGCCCCACAGCCCACACATCCAGAAACCCCTGCAGATGATTGATCAGCGTATAGTACGCATGCTCCACCCTCAGACGCGCTGCCACCAGCCCCCTCAGACAGAGCACTGCATCCGTCCATCCCACTCCAGCAAGTTGGTTCTTCCTACTTTTCCAGATCGCTAATTTTGCATTAGCAAACAAGAAATTCATCAACAGTAGGGTTTCCTTCTTTTTCAGGATGTATTTGGGGCCATGGACAAAAAGTGGTATGGAGAAAACCTCCCCGAACCCTTCCACCCACCCCTGTAACATTTTTTTAAGACCAGCCAATCTGGGACAGGACACGACTAAATGCTCCAATGTTTCTGCCATAAAACAGAACGGACAGCCTCCCCTTGTGCCTGGGTCAAAATGAGCTCTGTATTTGTTAGTGGCTATTGCACCGTGTATAATTCTCCATTGGATGTCAGCCATCCGTTTCTCAACCGGAGATTTATACAGGATCCGCCAGCTGCCCTGAGGGGAAGAGCCCAAGCCAAACACATCCGTCCACCTCGACTCTCTGACGCCTGCAAGCGAGCCGAGGTTTAACACCTTTACGCAGCTAAGGTATAGCTTCTTCCCATTGCAGGCGCTGAACGTTCCAGGTGTTAGAGTCCCCAGTGATAGCAGGAGACCCTCCTCCTCTCTCCATTCCCCCACCGCAGGACCCACACTCAAGGCAGGAAAGACATACTCATGTCCCTTTCTCCACTGGTCAGCCAGATCTGCATCCAGAGCAAAGGTCAGGTGGGATGGCGACAGCGACTGCCACACCTCATCTACCAGGTTCTCCAGAACTCTGGTTGATCGAATGCCCGTCACCTCAGCCAGTGTTTCCATGGAGACCCCCGTCAAATGGCCAAGTTTTACCACTCCCGCTTCAATGAACGCGTTCTTTAGGGTGGCTGAAGAGAAAAGGGTTTCAGAAAGAAAACCAGTGTCAAACAGTGGCTCCTCAAACAGCCACATCCCAGGCCGGGGGTCGGGTGGTCTGGTAAAACTCAGAATCTTCCAGGCATTGATGACTGAGCAGTAAAAAGGTGTAAGTCCAGTGATCTTGTACGCAGGGGCCTTCAGCAGAAACAGGTGTTTATCAAAACCAAAGCCCCCCGCCCTCCAGAGCAACAGCCGGGCCATAGCCAGCCAGCAGGGAGAGGCACCACACAGCAGCCGGGCCATAGCCAGCCAGCAGGGAGAGGCACCACACAGCAGCCGGGCCATAGCCAGCCAGCAGGGAGAGGCACCATACAGCAGCCGCTGAGCTGCCTGCAGTCTAAAGGCAGCAGTCCTTGCAGTAATGTCCACGAGGCCCTGCCCCCCCTCCGCCACGGGCAGGTACAGGACCGATGCTGGCACCCAGTGATGACCAGACCAGAAGAAATCCACGAGGAGCCGCTGCAGTTGTTTCATGAGGCCCGGCGGTGGGGTTAACACCTGCAGTCTGTGCCACAGAGACGAGGCAACCAGATTGTTGGCGACAAGAACTCTTCCCCTGTAGGACAGCTGGGGGAGCAGCCATTTCCATTTGGCTAATCTTGCTTGCACCTTTTCCAGCAATCCCTCCCAGTTCTGTGCCACCATGTCCTCGGACCCCAACCAAACTCCCAGGACCTTTAAACCCTTGTTTCCCCAGCTAAGGTTACCAGGAAGACTGGGCCTATTTTCAAGACTCCACTGACCTACCAAAACTGCCTCACTCTTCTCCCAATTAACTTTGGCTGAAGCAGCCTTCCTGTACAAAGCTAGACTGTCCTGTAGCTCCTGGATATCTCGCTGACCCTGGACAAAAACACTGACATCATCAGCATAAGCTGATACAACCACCGGGGGGGCCTGAGCTGACTCTGGCAGACACAGGCCCCTCAGCCGGTTTCTAAGTCTGCACAAAAGCGGCTCGATGGCAATACTATACAATAGGCCTGAGATAGGGCAGCCCTGCCTGATCCCCCTTTTAACTGGTACAGGTCTGCTCAGCCCTCCCCCCACCTTCACAACACAACATGCATCACTGTACAAACACTTCACCCAGGACACAAAATGCTCCCCACACCAAAAGCCTGCAATGTGGCCGCCAGAAAAGTGTGATCCACACGATCAAACGCCTTCTCCTGGTCAATAGAAATAATACCAACATTTATATTATACAGTTTACAAACATCAAAAGTGTCTCATCAAAAACAAATTGTCCACAATTGATCTGCCAGGGATGCAATATGTCTGATCAGGACCGATAAGAAGTTCGATAAAAACCTTCAGTCTGTTAGCGAAGACCTTTGACAGTATCTTATAGTCCGTACACAGGAGAGCCACAGGTCTCCAGTTCTTCAGCAGGGTTAGGTCTCCTTTCTTAGGCAACAGTGAAATCACTGCACGCCTACAGGAAGCTGGAAGAGTCCCTTTCCCAAAGGACTCCATCAACACTTCTAGCAAGTCATGTCCCAGAATACTCCAGAAATGTTTAAAAAAGTCTGCAGGTAAACCGTCTATGCCGGGAGCCTTGCCGGAGGCCATCTGTGTCACCGCAGAGGTCAGTTCCTCCAGCGTAATGTCAGAGCCCAGGGTGTCACTTTCGGCTGGACTCAGCTGTGGAAGACCCTGAAGAAGTTCATCAGCAGCTTCCACGTCACAACCTTCAGCTTTGAACAGGTCTGTGTAGAAGGACACTGCATGCCTCCTCATCTCAGCAGGCTCAGAGGTTACCTGTCCATCGGGGAGACGCAGACATACCATCTGCTTCCTTTGGCCCACAGACCTCTCCAGGTTGAAGAAGAAGGTGGTTGGTGCATCAATGTCTCTCATGGAAGTGAAACGGGCTCTGATCAGGGCTCCCTTGGCCTTCTCCTGAAGAAAACAGTTAAGCTGTTGTTGTTTTAGGAGGGACTGTTCTATATTTCGAGCAGACACACTCTCTAACTCTCTGATCTCCCTCTCGAACTGCTCTATAGCTCTCCTAATGTTTGCAGTGCAGTAGGCTGTATACTGTTGGCAGAACACTCTAATCTGAGCCTTTCCTACCTCCCACCACTGACTCAGGGAGGGAAAAGACTCTTTCTTTGATTTCCAGTTGATCCAAAATAATTTAAAATTCTCACAAAAAGTCAAATCTTGTAAAATTTTAACATTAAACTGCCAGAAGGATCTCGGCTTCTCTGTGTTGGATAAAACTAAATCTAAAGAAACTAGCTGATGGTCTGTGAAACCAACCGGTTGGATGTGACAGTTCACTGCACGAGTAATAGAAGAAGCAGACATGTAAAATCTGTCTAGCCTGGCTGCACTGACGCCCCCATCTAGCATTCTCATCCAGGTGTATTGTTTGACAGAGGGGTGTTTCATCCTCCACACATCCACTAAGTCAGCCTCTCTCATCACCTGTGACAGTAAAAGGGACGACTGAGGATGCGGCTCCCGTCCTATTCTGTCTAAAGTGACATTAGTGCAAGCGTTCCAGTCCCCCCCCAGTATCACACACTCCCCCTGTACACTAGTGTCCAACTCATCTTTTAATAACTGAAACACAGATACACGTGCAGGGCCCTGATTGGGTGCATAAACATTAATAAAAGTGAAAAAGAACTAACAGTTCCACTTTCACCATCAAGGCTCTACCTGCCACTATCTCTGTGCTGGATACGATCTTAACATTTAGAGAGGGGGAGAAAAAAACAGCTACTCCAGCACTGAGGTTTGAGCCATGACTGAGTACATACTGACCCCCCCACCACATCCCCCAGTCCGTCTCATTCAGGCTATCACTGTGCGTTTCCTGCAGAAATATCACATCTAATTTTTTCTGATTAAAGACCTCCAGCACTAAAGCTCTTTTCTGTGCACTTCTACCCCCGTTAATGTTTAAAGAAGCAACCCTTAAAGCCTGCATCAGAGGAAGGAGATAGAGAAAGATAACAGACAGGTACACACAGCAGAGAGGAGACACCCAGTGTTGCATGATCATGTTGACATTATTTAGACCTTTTCAGTTTCCCCCCTTTTTTGCTTCCTTTCGGAACTTTTCTCATATTAGTCACATGCTTCCTGAGACGATAGCGTTTCTTTTCATCCAGCAGGTCTAACCCTACAACTTTCTGAAGAGTGCTCACTGTGTGAAGAAACTTGTTAGTGTCAGGGAAAAACTCTCTCACTTCCACTGCCTTGCCAAAGGACTCATCTAAAAAGACATTAATTTCTTCCAAAGAATATATCTCTGCGTTATGAGAGAGACTATCTGCAACTGAAACACAGTCAGAATCCCCCTCACCGTCTGTGTCCATCTCTGTCACCTCATTAATGTCTGCAGCCTGTTGAAGCTCTGTTTGCCTCCCAGAGCCAGACGGCAGCTCCTGCTGCGTGCCAACAGCCTCCACCTGTCCCACAGCCCCGGTCCTCACCTGTCCCGCTACATCATCTCCCACCCGTTTACCTGTTTCCACATGTTCTCCTCTCACACTCACCACATTCTCTACAATCCCCGTTTCATCTCTCCCGATATTCATCTCTACTTCATCCGCAGCCCCTGGGGCCCCGGCGGGTGCAACAGCAGCCCCCGCGACACCGGGCTCCGCGGCCGCCGACCCAGCGGCCCCGGCCGCCCCAGCGACTGGCTCGGTGGCCCCGGGCTCGGCGGCCACGGGCTCCGCCGGCCACGGGCTCCGCGGCCACGGGCTCCGCCGCCCCGGGCTCCGCCGCCACGGGCTCGGCCGCACCCGGCGGAGCGGCGTGCCGTCTCTGTGGACATGCAACACGTTTGTGACCCGACTCCCCACACTCAAAACACTTTACGTTCCCTGAGCTCGCATAAACCATATAAAACCCCTCTTCATGCCTCACCCGGAAAGACACATCCAGTGTCTGAGTGGGACAAGTCAGAAACATGAACACCTGTCTCCGCAGAGATTGGACATGTTTTAACTTTTCATCTTTACACCCCAGAGCAACAGTGCGGAGATTACTGGCAAATTTACCGAACCGCTTCAGCTCCCGTTCCAGCGCCTCATTCGGGATGAATGGAGGAACGCCAGACACAGTGATCCGCGTGGACGGTGTCGCCAACGGCGAAACTTGGATATATTCCTCGTTTACCATTAATCCGCTCTCAATAAGTTCGGTTACATATTTCTGGTCTTTCAAAAAGACCACGACCGCTTTGTTCATGCGGGAAGCATAGGAGATGTTTACATGGCCTACCTGCTCCCCCACAGCCAGCAGCACCTGCTCCACTGTGCTTGCGGCCTGAGCCACCAAACGCACTCGGTGTCTCAGAGACACCGGCGGCGCCCCGAAGGACGCCATCCCAGCCACGAGGCACGGAAAAAACAAATTAACCGTACTTGGAAAGAGTACAAATATCCCCACGTAAGATCATACAGTGAAAGAAAACGATTGAAACAGAAACAAACGAACTAAAAGTGAAAATCCCTCTTCCCTCTTCAAAAACACACCTCCACCACAGAAGAAGAAGAAAGAAGACGAGGCTCACCTGCTCTTCAGATGCTGGATGCTCCCGAGGCACTTAAAGGCACCGTTGACCATGATGGCCATGCGGGTGCAGAGAGCTTCACACTCCTCCATGCTGATGGGGAAAGCAGGAATAAGAAGCAGTATTAACACCAGAGGAAACGGCACCTGTAGGACGATGTCACTGTGACCCAGATACCAGTATATATACATATTTAAAAATAGCACAGGAACAGAAGCTAATGTTAAGGACCGGAACAAGTAGAGGCTGGACTTTTATTGTTGACCTGCAATGAGTATATGTCATGAATATATCCTGTGAATCCATCTGTCCGCTTTCATCTTAGTATGAGAGTTGTGTTTTTCTCCAAGACATAGTTGGCACCCAACGATGGGCGACTTATTGCTGCCACCAATAAGGTGGCACCAATACGGAGTCTGTGCAGGTCCTTTGAAATGACTGTCAGTAAACTGTATTCAGTTATTTCAACTTGCTTCTTAAGGAGCCTCAACAAAGTGGGAATCTAATTGTGTCACTTCCAAACTATTTTAATGAGACTGTCTCCTGGTTAGAAAAAGGTAAATAGAAAAATAAAAAGAGCATTTTGGCATGTCTACTTTAATATGAAGGTTGTAATTAGGGGGATAAAAAGGGACCATACAGTATGCACTTCTTACTTCCCTCTGGCTGCAGCAGTGTTTGAAGTAGAGGTAACACCTTTCTGAGGGATTGTGTAATTAGGATTATGACTTTGTAAAAGGTTGTGAAGTGCCTCTTAACAAAACACCGGCACCTGGTGACGCCACGGCCCATTGGACGCCGCTAAGCCACACCGCCTCAAATACAACAAATGCTTTTACTCCTCCATGAAGGGAGAACAACATGTAATGAGCCTAATGTATTCCTGCAGCAGGGGCGCAAATGATTCAGGCCATTTGGGAAATGGTGAAATGAATAGGCATGTGAAATGTTCCATATCCACGTCAACGTCCAAAAAAGATTAGACGTTTAATCTTCTCCTCACTCAGAATGACAGGGGGAAAAGTAGCTGCAGGAAGTGCTGAAAAGATATCGACAGTTTCTGTTTTCACGGCAGTCGGTCAACGCGGCCTCATGAAAGCTTCACAGCAGTCGGTGTGTCGCTGTTGATTTAACGGCTACGCTTTTACCAATTCCTCACAGCTAAAGAGGAGCGCCAATCAATTACAATTATGCTCGTGCAGCTCTGCTATCCTGGGGAAGAAAGTCAATATTTCTATGTTGAAGTGTGTGCATGAGAGGAAATGGATGTGCTGCTGCACCTGTGAGAAGTCAGGATGACGGAGCGCCCCTCCTTGATGACGCTCAGGATGCAGTCCCACAGGAAGCGCCGGGCCTTAGGGTCCATGCCTGTGGTGGGCTCGTCCTAAAGGAAAACACCATTTATTTATACCACTAACAGCAATAATCTACGACATTTAGATTGAATGTTTTTAAATATGTATTGATAAATAAATGAACAAATAAGAAAATAAACAAAGAAACATAAATAAATGAAAATAAGTGAATCCCAAAAAAAATGAATAAGTTATAAAAAAGTAAATGACAAAATTAAAATTAAACATTATATAAGAAAGATATATAATAAATAGAAATACTCAAATTTTGGCCCGGCCAAAAAAAGTATTTCTATTGTAGGTTCATAATTTAAACTACAGTTCTTAATGTTTATAACTTTTAATATTGTTCATACTGTAATGTATCATATTTATATACTTATATTATACCTCTACATTACACAGCAACTTAATTCTTCTCATGCACTACTGGTTGGTATGCGAACTGCATTTTCCCAGATGTTTCTACAATGCAATGACAATAATGTAAAATCAAAGAAATTTAAGTTTATAATAACAAGCAATCATTCAACATTTAGCAATTACCACAGCATGGGGTATCTGGACGGACTGACAAAAGATAAGGAAGAAAAGGAAATGTTTCAAAGAGTTCAATCTGTCTGATAGAGGCTTCTGCTGACGATGTACTGTAGGACTGCTTGTTTGTCAATATAGAGGGAAATACAAGTCACACACTCTCACACACACAGAGACACACACTCTCTCCTCAGGGCTGGTCTGTCTGTACATGATTACAGACTGTCAGTACTCGCTCCATCGGCTGCTTCCAGGCCTCACTGCACATCCTACAGGGTATCTACATGTGTGCCCAGTGTGTGTGTCTGTGTGTGTGAAACACAATACGGAGAGTGACACACATGAACCCCCCGCCTCAGAGAGAGGAAACAGAAGAGGGTCTGGACGTGTGCAGAGCCAGGAAACGAACATGGAGGGAGAGATTATTCTGGATTATTATTTATTTATTATGCATTCATTATTACATGCAGAAAATTATAATCAGCATCTAATTGCTTTAAATGATGCTAATGAATGGTTTTCGTTTTGTATGAAGTGAGAGGAGATATGTATTTAATCAAAAACATCTTAATAATCGTAATGCAATGTATACTTTGCTCAGTGTGATCATTTGAGTTTGTCCCTCATAATAACACAGACAACTCCCTAATTCACATTTAAGTAGTTCATTAAACCATGTGATACATTTAATGCTGAGTCATGCCTCCATTAATCTTCCATTAGTGAGGAATGGGCTTACTTTTAAGTCCTGATGAATAGAAATATAATAACCGATTAAGGGGAATTTAAAACGTGCACACTTCCAATTGGTTCTCTCTCTCTCGGAAATACAATTCAATCATGACCACAGCTTGAAATAAAACGCCTTTTCATCCACATGTTCTGCACAATTCAATAGGCACTCAGTATTCCTGCAGTGATCCACAACTTGTTTTTCTACACATTTTTGAATTTGAGCCTGTGTGCTTGTTCAGAGAAACAACACTGTAATCCAGACATCCGCACGCATCAATATTGATTTAAAGCATTACACTGCTGAGTCTTATAATGGAACAGCAGCGCATCCTTTCCAACCACGCACAGACATGTACACAGCGCCTCTCACCAGGAAGACGACGGGAGGGCAGCCGATGAGCGCGATGGCGGTGGACAGTTTGCGTTTGTTCCCGCCGCTGTACGTCCCTGCCGACTTGTTGGAGTATTTCACCAGCCCCAGCTTCTGCACCCCCCACTCTGCCACCTTTAGAGAACATATCAAGTGAAAAGAGTTCAAATAAACCACAATATCCCATTTGACATGATGCGTGACGTTCTGAATGTCGACTGTAACAATGAGAGGCTTTCCTTTTTAACCTTTGTACATCATTCAGGACAGTTAACATCCGGCAGTTCGCTTAAACATGTGCTAGATCTTTTAAGTACAACAATACAGTTTTTACATGTGTTGTGTTGGTCTGAGATGAAGATGCGTAGACCGCCTGCTGTCCATGTGAGGGAGTTACAAATGCAGCCGGTGGCATGTGCAATATGCAAATAACAATACACAAAAGGCTCCATTTGCATCCAGAATTGTTGCCCAAAAAAGGCACATCACAGGGGCCCCAGCCACAAGAGGAAGTGGATCCCTGTGCTGTGAAGATATCAAAGCTCTGGCTCCGGTCTGAGGGCCCCCAGCCTCTTCCTTGTTTCATCTCCTCTCTGCAGAGCGTGCACAGGGCCTCAGTAGCAGAACAGTGAATAATGCAGAGTGACCTTCAGCTGCTGCTCTGCACCAGCGGACAGCTGCATTATGTAAGGCTGAGGTCATCCATCACCTCCACATCACCCGGCTGCATAAGTACACCTCAAGTATTCTTATAGTGAACATATAACTGATATGTGCCTCCTCAATGCTAAGTGCCTCACAGCATTTAACATATTGAAGATTTAGAACATGGGAGGGTATGTACTGTATAAGAGCTTCACAACTCATTTACATTGGCTATTTACCTTTGCGACCTCTTTCTCTGGGACTCCTCGTAACCGGGCGTAAAGCTCCAGGTGCTCGCGCCCCGTCAGCAGCTCGTCGATGGCGTCAAACTGAGGACAGTATCCCAGGTTCTGATGCACGTCCCTCATCTCCGTCCGGATGCTGGAGGACAGATTACATGCTTATTTTAACACCAACATGCGTGTTAGGGTCATAGAAGGTGAAATAATAAAAAGAGTAAAGTGCCTGCAGGGGTTTACAGAATCGGTTCAGTTAGCATCTGGGATCTGAAGAGACGCTTTGAGAAATGAAGCATAATAGTGATTTGGACGAGGTGTTCATGATGGAGGACATCTCAATGCTCGTACTACTGCTCGTCCTCAGTGACACACACATTGTGTCTGTGATGAGAGGAGAACACCTTGACATCTTTAACCTATAAGAGCCTAATATGTCTTTGTACAGACATGCACCTTTCCACGTCCTGCAATAATGCCCCCCCCCCTGCAGGCAAATGTTACCGCTGATTTACCTTCTTCGTTTTAAAGTTGCCCTGTTACACATAGACATATTTACCGTACTTTTCGGACTATAAGCCGCGACTTTTTCCCCCATTTTTTTTGTACTGCTAACGGCCACTAGGGGACCTCCTAAATCTATGGATTTTACAGGTAAACTTAACCACCTTTAACTCTACGGGCTCTATGACCGGTCCGCGCCCGCCACCTCTAAGGGGCGGGCTCCAGCAGGAAAAGCTGGAGGCCGGAAAAGAGTGAGACAGGTAGCGCGCCAAAGTAAAAGTGGAACCGAGAGACAGAACGAGAGCAAGACAGACGGACAATTGAGCTGCTGCGGCTTATATGCAGGTGCGCTTTATAGTCCAAAAAGTACGGTATGTTCCCAACATGGTAATTTCCAGGAGAGATATAGAGTCTGAGAGCTGAATGTGATTTGAACTAGGCCGCTGAAAACCGCCATCTCTACTTGTGTTATGACATCTAACTTGGCTTATATTAAGAAGAATCAGCCGACAGAGGTATGTGTTTGCCTAACATTGATAGCATGTCAAATGTGCTCAACATGCCGGCAGCGGTACAAGCAGAGAAGGGACTCTTCCTCGGCTGAAATGTGATTTATCAAGAATCAATAATGGCAGATAATTGGGGTTTGTTCTGGTACCTTCTTCACATGTAGCGTGTGGACATGACACATGCATCTTCTTCTCTGACAATGGAAGGCAACGGCATCTTCCACAAACTGACCTATTTCTCAAAGAATTGTTTTTGTTGTAAATGTGGTCGTGCTTATTTAAGTCGTTTTAAAATCCATTTCTTCTCCAACGAGTCGCTGCTGCTGCTTCTGAAGCATTATAACGGAGCTTCTTCTCTGCTGCCTTTTCAGGTGTTGTTTCCTCTGAAGGCTTCTGGGATTCCTCTCTGATCCTCACCTTCATAAAAATGTGCAGTTCTGTGTTAGACCTCACTCCATAACCACATGTAGAAATGAACAAACGAAGCGTTAGCGACCAACATCCACCACCGCAGAGTGTGGAGGAGGTTTGTTCCTAAAAATAAAGGAGAGTGCTTTTGCTCAAAAGCTCAGGTGTTTCTTTTGGGCATGTACAGACGTTTCCTCTGACTGATTCTGTAAGGCAGAGACAGAAACAGCACAGGGCGGTGCGAGGATGTGGAAAGGAATGCAATATGTGAGGAACAGAGAATATCACAGCGAGCAGACGACATGAGAGGAGCACAGTTGAAAAGTGGGCAGGAAAAAAACTCAACCTGAGGGAGGAATAGAAAGCTGAGTGCGAGCTAGAAACAGCTGATCTCCTTCTCCATGTTGAGTGGCTAATCATGACGAGCTTCTCCGCTCTCAGGGACTCGTCCTCACCTGTACCCGTTTAGGAAAGCCTCCCCTCCGGAGACGGGGATGTCTCCTGTCAGCATCTTGAAGGTGGTGGTCTTCCCGGCCCCGTTGATTCCCAGCAAGCCGAAACACTGCCGGAGAAACGGGAAGGCCTCCGTTAGAAACTCAGCAGGCGCTAATGCCGTGTGACATCTCAAATATGATGTTTTCCTTCCTTTCAAAACCCCAATAATGAAGATTATCCGGTGTACATGTTTGTTCCCAGCGTGCAGTATAATTGAAACTACGGTTTGTATGCATGACTGGGTCTGTGTTTAGCAAAAATAACAAATACAACAACACACACTGAATCAACAAATCAGCCACACGGGGACACACAGAGTAAAAGCCCACAGCGCTTCTTCTCGACAAACTCAACTGAAGATGATTTTACTTCCTCTCGGCATCATGTGACCCTCCTCGTGAATACTTGATTCCTGACACTCACTGGTCCCTGCTTATTTGTGACCTGTGCTTGTGCATGCTTGGCAGAGGGCTGGTCTTGATGTAAATAATGCATGCAGCAGATGCAGTGTGTGATCAGTGAATCTCAATCTTCCTCTGGCATTTACGTTTGGTTTACACTGACGCTGAGCACACAGAGGCCGGCAGGACGGATCCCAGCGCAGAGACCGAGAGCACGACCGCTGTCAGCATCTCACACCGTGTTTACATCAAGACCCAGCCCCAGTGTGTGGGGTAAAATATCTTATAATGAGAGGAGGCTTCACACTGACAGGCCATCCAGTTACACACATGTTGTTTAACACGATGCAAGTGAGAAAACTGTACACTTTTCAAGTCTCTTACTTTTTTTTAAAATTAGATTAGGTAAAACGTTTTGCACGTGAAAAACAACATTTGTCAGAATAATATAAGAGTTAATACATTTTGAAACAAGGGGAACATTGTTTAAACATATATATGCATCTCAAAGAGTTCTCTCACGTGTGTATGCAACATTAACAAAAGTGTAGTGTGTTCTATAGAATTAGAGTGGATAAAGGAATGAAACGTAGTGTTGAAAGACTATGAGGAAGTGCTTTAGTGCCTCTTGTGGCTGTGATGATTATTACAACAACACACGACATCTTTTCACCAGCAACACATTTAGTTATAACCTGCTTTCAACCGGTTTAAGTCATAAACACAGGAGAAGAATGATATCAGACTTCTCCTGACTTCAGTTCCTAAGTTAATGTTTCGTAAAAGTTGACTTTGCCGTATTTGGTTGATGTAGTTTCTCAGTGGTAATTGGCATATTTCTGAGCTTCTCAGACTCTGCAGCATAGTGTCAGAAGGAGGTGATAAGGGGATCAGTGTGGCAGCTAACGCCTCCTCTCTGCAGGCTCCGGGAGAGACTCTGAATCCAATCAGGAAAAGGCAAAGGCCAACATTGAAATATTAGAGGAATAACTGCAAACTGTAATCAAAGAGAACCTCTGCTCTCGTCTGTCAATATTGTGTAAATGTCATCATTAATATTCATTTGGTTTGTTTGTTTAGTCAATTAATATCTGCATTTTATTTCACAAAGAGAAGGGAATAGTTTTTCCGAAGTCTCTGGAATTTTACATAGAGTGTTGTAACATGGTCAAACAGAGTGTGAGCTTGAGAATGTATATGCGTGTGTGTGTGTGTGTGTGTGTGTGTGTGTCCTCCCACAGCATTTGGCTCACCTCTGCAGGAGGTACTCCCACACAGAGCCGATCCACAGCGGGGGTGCTCCTCTGAGAATACACCTGCAGGGAGGAGGAGATGAAATGAATCAACCAGCCAGAGAGAGAACGGGAGGAGGAGGAGGAGGAGGAGGAAGAGCAGGCAGAGAAACAGAGAGGAAATATGACGGGAGGTAGGAGCAGGTGGGAAGAGAAGCAGGGAGGCAGAGAAAGTGATGGCGGAGACATTAACACGAAGAGATCATCTGCAACATTTAGAGGGAGCCAGATGGGAAGCGGTTGTAAACAAAAAACGAGACCATTGCACAGGAAGTGAACATTAGCACGAGGAGAGCTGTCAGCACTACAATACCTTCAATAACAAGCACACATTCTACTTTTACCTAATGTCCCCAGTGTTAATAAACATGGTGGGCTTCAGATAGAAAGCATGATGGCCCTACGGTGGCTACATCTTCACAAAACGCTCAGTGCTGTCCTTGGTTTTAACATAACAAATCCAAACCAAGGACAGCACTGAGCTTTTCTTATTAAGTTTCAGATGAGTGCTGTGAGTCACTGAATGTTCGTCAAACCAAAACAAGTGACGGCACATGTTTCTCAGTGGAAGAAGCCGCATTGCTTCCAGGGAAATGTGAATCTTAGAGTGCTGCCGCCGCCGCCTGACAAACAATGACACAGCATTTATTTCCACAGTCGGAACATCAAAGCAGAGATCCATGTCTCTCTCAGAGCCATCTGGCATCAACCTGGATCACACAAACTGCTCTTAGTGACAGTGTGCCGCGCTAAAGCCAAATCAGAGCAGCACGCAGGAGGCAATCAAAGGATAACTCCCCTCAGTCTGCAGCAGCTGTCACATCAGCATATCATCACGGCAGGCAGCTGAGAGGTAAACACTCAAACGCTCAGGGGGCAAACAGTGACTCGGCTTTATTTCTCAAGGCGTCACCTATGCACGGACCATTCTTTGCACTCATGACTCAGCAGTACGAGGTGAAGAAGCTCGGCGACAAGTTCCAACATTTCACGGCATTTAACAACGGTAATTGTGCAAAAGTGGTTTAAGTAATAATATATGTTAATGCAATACAAAGTGATAATTAAAGTGTCTATGTTTACTCGCATTGTTTTTATTTATTTTTGTTGCCAAAACCATTTATATCATACAATGTGCTGTAGCTTTAATCATTTTATTTTGTAATTTATACCTGTTTTATTCTATATTAACTCTTTTTCTATGTATGCTGTTTGCATTTTGACGTCTGATTTAAAAAAAAGTATATAAAAGTAATTTTTGTTATGTGTTTCTTTTGCACTTGACTTTTTGTCTTATATTATAACTTGCTTTAATTTTCTATTCGCTTTTTTATTTTGACATGAAACCGAACAACATATATCCGATATCTGAATTGGTAAAGGACAAACCATTTCATACATTTTTATTTGCTACACTTTGAGATGAAGTGCAACTCTTCCCTCATTAGTCTGAAGTCAAACGGCTGTCAGAGCTTCTGTAAAACTTCCTGTGTGTGTGAGTGAGTGACGGGAAGGTTAAAGTGACAGCCCGGGCCCTGCAGACGGACACACTCCCATCACCGCCTCCATCGATTACACAGCGCTCGCTAATTCAGCAGCTAAGAGGTGAGCGGCTGCAGGGAGAGGAAGAGGAGGAGCGGGACGATGACACATGAGTGATGGCCTGTCGATCGCTCCAGGGCGATGCTCAGATTTATGTCAGTAGTGCACCCATTGATCAATCTGCTATCTCCACCCAAATGGATGGGCCACAGCTGTGGGGTGAGGAATCCTGGTGTGTGTGTGTGTGTGTGTGTCGCATTTTAGGGGGAAAAAAAAATGTGTGTGAAGCAGCATCAAAGCTAATCCAATATTAATCCAATATTAATCATCTAAATAAAATTCAAGACTGCCTTAAGGACTTAAAAACGTGGATGACCTTAAACTTTTTGATGTTAAACACGACCAAAACTCAAGTTATTGTACTTGGCCCGAAGAATCTACGAAACAAATTATCTAAAGACATACTAACTATGGATGGCATTAATTTGGCCTCCAGTGAGACTGTAAGGAATCTTGGTGTTATATTTGATCAGGATTTATCCTTTAACGCCCACATAAAATCAATTTCAAGGACCGCCTACTTCCATCTACGTAACATTGCAAAAATCAGGCATATCTTGCCTCAAAACGATGCAGAGAAACTAGTCCATGCATTTGTTACTTCTAGGCTGGATTATTGTAACTCTTTATTATCAGGGAGTACCAAGAAGTCAATCAAGTCGCTTCAGCTGATTCAAAATGCTGCGGCTCGTGTACTAACCAGAGTTAGGAAAAGGGACCACATTACTCCTGTTCTGGCTGCCTTACACTGGCTCCCTATAGAACACAGGATAGAATTTAAAATTCTTCTTCTCGCCTACAAAGCCCTTAATGGGCAGGCGCCATTTTACCTTAAAGAACTCATTATACCCTACTGTCCTACTAGGGCATTGCGTTCCAAGAATGCAGGGTTGTTGGTTGTTCCTAGAATCTCTAAAAGTACAATGGGAGCCAGAGCCTTTTCTTATCAAGCTCCACATTTGTGGAATCAGCTTCCAGTTTGTGTTCGGGCGGCAGACACCCTATCCGTTTTTAAGAGTGCGCTTAAGACCTTCCTTTTTGATAAAGCTTATAGTTAGGGCTGATTAGATTCAGCCCCTAGTTTTGCTGATAGAGGCTTAGTTTGTCGGGGGACATCTTACTTCTTCCTTCTCTCTGTCTGTACCTGTGTACTCTCATGTTCCGATTAACCCAGCTTCCCCACATGTCTTTCTTTTTGGTGTCTCTATACGCTGGGATCCGGAGTCATGGATGATCCTGCGGTCCTGTGTCCTGCATCGCGAGCCCTGGATCTTGAGTCGTGGCTGTGGTCCTGGATCATAGGTCCTGGATGGATATCCTCGTGGATTCATCTTCCTATTATACACACATGCATTTCCAAACATCTGGACTACCTATGTTGCAAATGTATTATCTTTTCAATTTACACACGGCATCTATTGCACGTCTGTCCGTCCTGGGAGAGGGATCCCTCCTCTGTTGCTCTCCCTGAGGTTTCTCCCATGTTCCCTTTAAACTGGGTTTTCTCTGGAAGTTTTTCCTTGTACGATGTGAGGGTCTAAGGACAGAGGGTGTCGTATTGTCATACTGATATTCTGTACACACTGTGAAGACCACTGAGACAAATGTAACATTTGTGATATTGGGCTATATAAATAAACATTGATTGATTGAATATCTCTACAGCTGTGGAGGTGAAGGGAAGTTTACACCACTTTATAAATTACAGTCAGTGAGGAGAAGAAGAGGAATGAAGAAGGAGGCGAGAAGATCATCCAGCTGCTGCCCACGGGGAGCAACATCTGCCCACAGAGGAAGCACTACAGTAATGTCTGCAGCTCCTCTTCACCTGCTACAAGAGGAGCAGAGACCTCTAATCTCCCAGAATGCACTCTGTTTATTCTCACGCTCACTGCTGATGGTTGTGAAGGTTCACAGCTGCACCACGTCTGAACTGAATAATGCATGTGCAACAGGGAGAAACTCCAGCTGCCCACACACACAAAACTACAGAATAAATAAGGCCTCAGCAGAGGGAAAGAAATGCAAGAAAGGACATTTAGAAAGGATTATTGGTGAAGGACGTTAAGGATGCATACAGAGGTCACCGTCCTGAAGAAAAATAACTCTGATGACAAAGAGTGGACTGAATAACAAAGACTCTTTTTCAAATGACGCAGCACTTTACCTTGGTGAGGTCACAGATCCTCAGCAGGTCGCTCTGCGCTCCGCCGCCGTGCACACGCTCTCGTTCCCGCGCCACATCGACGTCCTCCTTCTCCTCCCCTGATAAAGACTTCCCTGAAACCAGCCTGACACCGAGAGGGGAAGAAGGAGTCAGCGTGGTTTACTGAACACCACATCATTAAAATCAACATGAACCCACCGCACAAATTATCCCGGTCAAAGATTAAACTCAGTGAAACTATCTCAACCATTTTTCATAAACAGGACCAGCCACAGTTTCCATAGCAACCTCACTTTTAGAGCAAGTAAACAGAGAAATAAATAAATGGGGAGTATTTGACAAACTGATATTTTATACAAAATAAATTAATAGTACATGACTAATGTGGAAAATAGAGGGGGAAGGTTCCTCTGACTGAAACAAATACTGACGCAAATAACGATTATTTTCATTTAGCAATCATTTGGAGATTCTTTTCTATTTTACATTTGTATAAAATGTGAGAAAATATTGATGAAAGTCCATCCCAGTTTCTCAAAGTCCAAAGGGAGCAGACTGGTCTGAAACTCTTGGAAAACAAGATTTCAAACAGTTATAAACCTATTTCTCTTTTTTCTGAAAGTTTTGAGTTCTTGACTGTGGACATATTTGTTTACCGGGGCTTGCAGAAGAACTTGTACTGGATGAGGATGGTGACGGTGAACATGACGGCTCCCTGGATGGACATAGCGCACAGATTCTTCCCCACCATGTCCCAACTGAGCGGGTCCTGGAAACGGTCCTCCCCTGAAAACACAAACCCATAAGAGTGTGAATAATGAAAAGCATTAGCGCTGTGTGTCATTTCCATTTAAAGTCCAGCCCAGAGACATTGCCACTTCCAGATGCGTGTTGCCTTTCATAAGCAGCCAGAGACGTCTCAGTGAAAAGTTGTGAAGGTGTCAGCTCTTTGAAGTGTTCCCGAGACATTTTCACCAGTGAAAGCCAGCAGTTTAAAATGCCACTTAGCCTTAAAAATAAAATATAAAGAAGAGCTGTCACCTATGTGATGTGAGGAGCTCACTGATATCCTGTAATTTTCACGTCTCAGCTCTAATCATTGTCCTCCCTCTCAGACTCTCCACCCTGGAGCTCGAGGGGCAGAGTAAGTCGACGGGAAAAGCGCTTTCACTCTCATTCTCCGGTAAATAGCCCTCTCCACACATCAGCCTTTCAGGCGTGATTGCTTTTCTCTTCCTGCTCTCCAACACCACTGAACAATCATTCCTCAAGCCACTATTTCCTGCTCCATCTCTCCACACATAAGCCTCCTCGTCCATCGGCCACTTTGCCTCTCGATGGCCCTCTCATCACGCATGAAGCCCCACAGGAGGAGTCACCGCGCAAATATGTCTCCTGCTGGTGTTTGGCATCTTAAATAAGAATAATAGTGTAAATGGAGGTTATACATACATGTTTTAATATACCGGTAAGAGGTATAAAGTTGTTTTTGGAGAGAGGAGAATGCTTTTACTACTTTTTATATTAAGGGTAAACTGTGGACGTTATGTAGACGCCGTGTGAGGACTTAGGAGCAAGAGAAGGGAAGTAACAGATCCAATAGAAACCTTATAATAAAGAGGGTTGGTCTCATTTATTACGTAATTTGTTTAGTTTGTGGCCAATTGGTGTGCTTTTCTGACAATGTTTACACACTATTATGCTGATGTACAATAAGAAGAAAGAAGCACAGCAATGCTTTTGGATCCTTTGACGGTTAGCAAGTAAACACTGATGCAAAGAATAGCATTTTTTCTTTACATAGATCAAATTGCATATCTCTTCATGAAGGACCACGTGGATAATTGCATGTATAACTATTGTTTTTCAGATGGTTTCTCTCACCGAAGCTGCTGAAGAGCGTGGCCATGGCCTGGTTCTTGGCCATGTCGATGAGCCCCCTCCCCAGACAGAAGTGAGGGAAGATGAGCAGCACCTGCTTCACGATGTTGTTGATGCGGGACACATTCTGATAGGGGTAAAACACACAACAAGACACAGATTAGATGCAGGTATGAGCTTTAAATATTCACAGGGGCTGGGAATGATCACAAACAAGGTGTTGAGCCAGCGGCGCAAAGGTGTGGTGCAGCGTGGGTAATTAAACATGCTGCACTTCAACTGCACGCTGCACTGAGGACGCACAGCTCAGGAGTCCATACACCTTGCTTTGCTGGAGTTTGGTTCATGTTAACGTGAGTGAGGAGGGTGAGCAGATGTTAGCAAGGAGATGAAGGAGACACCGACAGATGTGTGTGTGTGTGTTAGGAACAAAGACACAGATACACAAAAACACAAAGCCGGAGCATGTTGTTGTAAAACATCTTATCTCAGCAGGACGTTTCCCGACTACTACTCCCCACATTTGGATCTTTCCTCCCCCCTGAGGACCAGATGCAATGGCAGCCCAGTAAAGCACAGAATATATAATGAATCAAATGTTCTGGGCTATACATCTGCTCAGGAAAGGAAGTACAGAATATCAGGGAAGAAGGGAAATGCAGAAGACAAAATATAACTTGGTTTGGCGCGGCATGACGCCGAAAAGCAGCTTCATGCATCATGCAAACTGCTTCATTGCAGCATCGTCTTCAAAGCTGCTGCAAACATGGAGGAAGAGTAAATTCATCATTTCTGTTTTTGGGCGAGTCGAGCACAGAAGAGGCGGGGGCATTCTTTTTCTTTAAAGCTGTGTTCAGATTTCCACATATACTTCTGTTGTTGTGGCAGGATTTATTTATGATGCGTGAATCTGTGATTTCTGCAGCTTTCAGTGGAGCATGAAGCATTAAAAACAATCGTAATGACACATTTAAAGATATTTTTTCACTAGATATCCGTCTGCTTGTCAAGTGGTCGGTTTAACATTTTGAAAGAAGTGCTTATTTTATTGAAAAGTGTCAGATGAGACGATTGAAATAACTTAAACCATGAAGTCAGAGAAAAAAGCTGCTTAGCTTCGCATAAAGGAAACATATTTAAAATCCATCATCCTGCACACTTCCCTAATTAACAAGTTACATATCCTGCATAAGTAACTTTCTGATAGTTGCCTGTATTTACACACAAAAGTAGGTAGAACAAATAAATAAAACAGTATTTAACAGTAATGTGTTAATCCCATAGACTGTATATATAAAGGTTAATCCGGATAATAGCTAATGCTAAGAGGAACCTGAGGTGCATTTAGGAACATTCATTTAAACGTGTATTTCTTGAACCAGATTGTGGCATTACAGTGAGCTATCTGGATCTCTATTTAAATATGAAAACAACCTTTCATCTAGCAGAGGGAATGTATACCTAGATAGGACAATGGCTAACTGTACCTACTGTTTGCATTTTATGCCAGCCATATTTTTATCCTGTGGTTTTGAGCAATGCATATTCAAATAGACACACTCAGACAAGGCTCCTCTGTTGTGTAACTTCAACACTGATCTCGCAGCGATAAAGACCAACAGACAGCGCTGACCTTGTCTGGGTGTGTGTCGGAACACAGTGCAAAGAGTGGGATCTAATTTGAGATGAATACGTGAAATAACACTCGTCCTCTGACTGGGTGTCGCAGATCTAAGAGCCTCTTAGTCGGGGATGATGAAACACTGCACAATTGTCCTCCTTACGTTTGTGCTCCGCTCCCATAAATCATTTTCAAATGCTTTTGAAGGTGGCGGAGGCTGCGAGGTGCTTATCCGACCCACATCGCCACTTGAGCTTATTCCCACAGCTCAGCTTCAGTCATAATGCTGCGGATCACACACTCCATGTACGGCAAACACACACCACTTCCTGCTGATCATATCCATGTTTTACATCAATGAGCACAATGTGTCCCCTTTAAACATTCTGCTAACACAGGATGCTGGACTTTATATTGGCACTACATTTACTAAAGTAGTGTACTCTAGAGGTACTTGAGTATTTCCATTTCATGCTTCCTTAAACTTCTCTATACCAGTGATTTTTGGCGTGAGAGATCGTCAGGTGTGCCGTGGGAAATTGTCCGGTTGCTGAGTGTCTGCTCCTGCAATGTAGCTGCTGGCTAAGTAATTAAAGACTTTTCCATTGGCAGTAGGTAGCGTAATAATGACCACGTTAATGTGAGACAGCAGAGTGAAGTGATGGCCGGAGAGGTTGTGGTGACATATGTCAGCACATATCAGCTTTGTGTTGATCTAAACAGCCCCAGGTTGCACACTGAGTGAGTATCAACACATTGAGAGACCTGTCATTACATTGACATTATTTATCCTGTATCAGGCTTCAATGTATCATTTTGTAAAACCTTAGGACTTCCTCCACTTCTGTATATAGGAAGCCACACCTCTGCTACTGCAAGGCATGCTGGGATTGGTGCCTCACAGGGGCCGAGCTTCCTCAGGGGAAACCTCGCTTCAGTCTGGAGACAAAACTGGGTCAGCGACTCTGAGGCTGCTGCTCCACTTCCTGTCTTGGAAACACGGAGCGATGCCCACGAGAGATCTGGATTCACTCTGCAGCGACACTGTTTATTTAACTCACGCCACCGCTGAGGATGATGGGAGGAAGCTTTGAGGCAGGAGGATTCAGGTTATGGGGCTCCTCTTCCTGTCTGGGGCACCGTGGGAGATAGTTCTGTTTCCTGGAGATACCAGCTGTACACAGACGGAGAGCTTGAGTCTTTTCTGATGGATGTGGACCCCTATCAGCCGTGCAATCAAGTCAGATGATCAGAATTACAGCAGACCTCTGTCCCCGAGAGTCTGAGAGAAGCACTATCTCTGTCCCTAATGCTTCGGACAAGAGCAGAAAGCCGTAAATCTGCCTCCGAGCCACATGCCGTCCATTAAATTATGAGTAATATGCTCCTCTCACAGATAAATAAAGTGAAAGCAGAGGAGAGAAAATACAAATTGGGAATGAATGTTTGTGGAAATGGAATCAGGATGCTAACGAGGAGCATTGTTAGGAGACAGGAAGCATCCCGAGCGGCGCCAGAGGCAAACATGGAGGCGGACTGGAGAGGGGTGGGTGCGGCAGGAGGACAATCCTCTTTCTGATGCACAGCGATGTGAGTGAGTGACAATGAGTCAGCAGACAAGGAGTGATCGGATGAAAATGGCATGTTTTCAAATCAGGCGAATAGCAATAAAGTCAAATTAAACTAAATATATTTGCTGCAGAAACCAAAAGTATAAGCACCTGTTTAGAGGGAGAAGACTTATTTTCATGAAATGTTACTTAAATTCTAATCAAAAGTAAAATGACTGACAGGCTCTCCATTTCTCATGCAGATTTCTTTGTGTGTCTCTGTCCTGTTATCCCTGGAGACTGAAGCAGTTCAAATGAACGCTCGCTGAAAGACGGATGAGGGAAAGTTCTCCGAAGACCGAACTCCCACCAAACGATTAAACATTAAAGAGAATAGGGAAAATAACTCCTTTGAAAAATCCTTGAGGATAAAGGGAAATATATTAAAAGTTAGAGAAGGTGGGTGCACACTTCTCCCACGTGATTTCAAAACTCATTTATCTTTCATTCAAGTCAATTACTGCTATAGCTTCCAAATGCATGTTTTATTAAGAGTCTAACCCTTACCCCGCTGCTTCACAGGAAACCGGGATAGAACGGTGAATTCATGCATGTTTTACCCACAGACTGTGTATTTTAGTGTGTGTGTGAGAGAGTGTGTGTGTGTGTGTGCAGCTTACATTGTCATTAATGAGCTCCATGACGAAGGTGGCGATGCTGCCGTTGATCCCGATAAAGAGGTTGATGCAGGTCAGCACCACGTACGCTGTGCTGGGCACGCTGAAGATGAAGGAGGCGGGGTACATCATGGGGGTGATGGACCACCTGCAAGACACAACACACCGGAGTTAGCTACAATATCAGTCAAGGTCATAAATGGCACAACAAACATTAATTCCATTTAACTCTATGGGTTAGTGGGGTTTATCTCCCATAAATATCAGATTGAATCCTCGCCTATTTAACTTGCTAACTTGACCGCCTGTCATGTGACACCGAACAACCAATCACAGCCTGCAGGTATCCCTCCTCTCTTTTGTAAATATCAGGTGTTGGTAAACAGTGAGGATACTTTGATGATCTATGTGCAGGGCTAATGTTCCAGGCTGCATGGCCATGTGCTTACCCATACATTACGAGCAGCAGAATCAGAGCAGGAAGGTTGGGGGGGGGAAACGTAGGCTTTTTGTTGGAAGCAGAGGAAGATCACGATCACTATCAAGCACGGGACGATGTAGTTACACTGTCGGGGAAACAAATAAAAACAAGCAAAGAAGAAAATATCCCGTCAGGCGCAGAGAACAGGTGTTTGCTTTTCATATTTGTACAGAATAGCATAATGAAGTCAGTGGATATCAGACACATCCTCTGCCCTCGGGACGAGAGGTCGCTTGTTCTGAACAATGATTTTTAGCAAAGACAATTATTTTTTCAATATGCCCTCTGGCTGCTTCAAACAATCCCCGTGTTATCCACTGGTGAATAAATGATGAGAATAGATAAAGTATCAGGATATAATGAAGCATGTTTATTTATTTATCTGCGTGTGTGTTAATGCAGAGCGCTGCGGGCTACAGGTTGGCTCTGAGGAACATTTGTCTCTCCCTCAGACGTTATTTATCCTCCATAACGATGATGCCATTTCTTCTCCAGAGGTGTTTACTTCCATTACGCCCGAGGGGAGCTGCCAGTGAGCCTGCAGAGGGTAACCGGCAGGGGCAGCGCTGTCTATAATTACGCTCTGGCCAATAAGCACTGCTCCGTTCACATTTCCCAGAAGCCCCTGGTGTCAGAGCGGCGTTATCAATTACAGACTGAGGGCTCTTTACATGCAGCCTGAGGGAGGCTACAGTAGATGTAACACTAGGGTGAAATGAGACCATAGGCTCGGGAACTTGAGTGTTTATGAGGCAAATGATCATTATATCATAATTTACCTAGATTTTATTCAGCATGTAAATAGGCCACAGCTTTGGAGGGATTTTTCTTGTTTGTTCGTATCAGAATACTCTTTTTAAGTTATATAAAGTTATAATAAAGTTTATAAAGACATTTTAAATAAGGTAGAAACTGATTATTGCAGACAAACTTGCACAGGTGTTTCAGGATAGCAGGATTACACATACATTTGTACAGTATCCCCTTGAAACAACATTTGTAACATTAAGGAGGACGAATTCCATCATTATAAATGTGCTTATTAAACAAATGTCACTTTGCATTGTATATGTACACTTTAGCTGATAGTCTGCACTATTTAGGCTTTAAAGTGCTTCATAAAAAAGAGTTTGAAGGGTAAATATGTCCTCGTCCTCACCATGTCCCAGGCGAAGTTGGCCAGCCAGTACACGGCGGGGTTGACTCCGCTGACAAACTGCAGATGTTTGGCTTTGTTCACCCTCTCCTGGATGAGGAAGAGGACGAAGCTGGCAGGGATGAACGACATGGCGAAGATAACGCAGATGGACACCACCACGTCGGTGGAAGTCGTGGCCCTGATAGAGAAGGAGAACAGCAAACAAGAGGTAGATAAAGGCATGTAAGCGTGTAGAAGAAGAGAAGAGGAGGTAAAGCTCTGTCCATGAACCTCATTTCTGTAAAGATTTGGAAAAAGATGGTGAATTCGGCTCTGAAAATATATTTTTGGATGTGAAAAAAACACAAAGGAAACAATTTCAATATAATTCCATTCTCAAAGGTTAAGGTTATTTTCATAATCTTTACCCAAAGATATTCACTTTAATAGGATATTAAACACAATGAAGCGGAACATCTCTTTAGAGGCTGAAAAAAACCACCTCAACTTTATCAAACAATCTAGCAGTTATTTGAATGTGCATTGACTGGTTGCTCTTATTACAGCACAGGTCAATTATCATATGGTTTTTACTGCATTTATATAATATAAAGTATGTCACCTCGCTACTTTGAGGTGCTCTTTATCAGGAGGAGATATCTTTAGGAAATACAGAACTATAACTTAATATAAATTAAAGTGTTGTTATGCCTCCATTGAAAGTGATTAAAGGGGCAATATTCGGCTCATTTTCAGCTTCAGATAAGTATGTTGTGCCTCATCTGTTATTTGTATCATACTGCCTGTGTTGCAGCACCTCTTTTCACCCTCTGTCTGAAACCAGAGCCCAGTCTGCTCTGATTGGTTAGCTGGCCGGCTCTGATGTGATTGGTCAACCGCTTAGAGATGTCTCGCCCCATAGCCTATCATGTGCGATGTGTCGGAGCGCGAGCCAAACAAAGGAGTCAAAAGAGAGCGTTTAAGGCATGAGGGACATTTCCTGTAATGCAATTAACAAATGAGACAAATTACTTCGCAGTATGAGGATGCATTTAATCTAAAAAACATTTCCTACAATATATTGCTAATGTTTCAGGCGTGTCTGAGTACTGATGGCTTGATAGACAATGTTTGTATGTAAGAAAAAAGCTTTTAAAAAAGTATTTTGCAAGGTTAACAGGTGAAGACAAGATTTCTAAATCTTGTAGATAGCTCTTTTCATGTTAGAAACAAATCTCTCTCAGGGACGCTGAACTCCCCCTGCCCCCCGTCATATATCTTCATTTGTGCCTGCTAATAATTATCACAGTGGCGTCTTCTTTTAACCCCCACCATCACCCTCACATGACTCCCTGCTGTGTAATTAGCATATTAAGTAAGTCACCCTGTGTGGCTGTATTTATCAGCGCCAAGCAGACGCAATTAGAAGACATAAATATCAAATCATTTAGTGGGGGGGGGGTGTGGCCCATGTTCCAACAGGTTGTGTGTTGGAGGGGGGGGGGGGGGGGGGTAATTTGAGCAATCTAACCCTGAAAGCTGGGAGCAGGCTAATTGCTGTGAAGAAAAGAGGACAAGCAATCTCCTAATTAAGTAATAATGGAGGAGCAATAACAAAGAGCAAGGGGGGGGCTCTATTGCTCCCCTTTAACTTTAAAAGACGGGCTGAGAGCAGCAGATAATTATCAAATATGAAGCTCTTGTCATTGTATTACGGAGACAATGCATATTAAGCATATTACAATTAATTCAGCAGAATACGATTTTTAGACGGGATGTTTTTGCAGGCAGCTTACACCAATCGGAAATCAAATTAAATATAACATTCAACAGAGCAGAAATTGATAGTCCTAAACTAATTAGGAACGAATACATTCAGAGTATCTCTGTAATGAAACTGTGGCAAAGAGTTAGTTATTTATTTTTTCATTTAGTTCTTTATTTTAACATCTATAACATAACATAGGATTTCATAAAGTATTTTTAAAATAGTTTATACATTATTCAAATATAGGAATAGTAGATAGGATTACTTAAAATATAGTACCTTATATTTCATCTTTTTTCCCTTTAGACCCTTGCGGTTTATTCTTAAAAACCCTTACCCTTACCCACCCCCCATTTTCCCTCTGCGGGTCCATGGCCTTGTAGAGGCTAACGGGGTATAGAGTCGCTTAGATAAGCGGGGGAGTGCATCTGACGAAGAGATAGGTTGTTGTGCTCCCTATCTCTGTTTCATATCTATATCTAATAGAACTGCTCGGGTCTTGATAGATTGAGTGGGAAGTTCATGAGATCTTTCTAGAGGGTTATCAAGAATAACTTGTATCCAATGACCTTTCCCTCTCTGTCTGTGTCTGTGTCTTCTCTTGTTCCGATTAACCCAGCCAAATCTTTTTTCTTGTTTTGTATCTATATGTACGCCGGGACCCGGAGTCGAGGCTGATCCTCTTGCTGTGGTCCTGTGTCCTGGATCCTCTATCCTGAGTTCTGGATTAAGTCGTGGACTTCGGGTCGTGGCTGAACCCGTCTCTGCGGTCCTGCCTGGGGTCTCGTCATGCTGCCTCCATGATGGCTTCCTCAGGATTGTAGCTGACATCCTCGTGGATTCATCTTCTCATTACAGACACATGCATTTCCTAACATTCGGTCTATATGCTGTAAAATGTATTATCGCTTCAATTTACACACGGCATCTATTCTACGTCTGTCCGTCCTGGGAGAGGGATCCCTCCTCTGCTGCTCTCCCTGAGGTTTCGCCCATGTTTTCCCTGTGGGTTTTCTCTGGAAGTGTTTCCTTGTACGATGTGAGGGTCTGAGGACAGAGGGTCTAAGGACAGAGGGTCTAAGGACAGAGGGTCTAAGGACAGAGGGTGTCGTTTTTCTCATACTGATATTCTGAACAATCTGTGCTGTTGTATTTGCTGTAAAGTGTCTCTACTGTAGGCTATTTTCATTTTATGTACAGCACTTTGGCTCCACCAAAAATCGTTTATAAATGTGCTATATAAATAAAACTTGATTTGATTTGAAAAAACTGACATTTCTGAAGAGCAGAGAGCAAAATGAGAGATGAGGGAGAGGGGACAGTTATATTGCCTTTCCTTCCATCTGCACACCGTCACTATCCGATAGCTCAGGACATCACCTGCATTGGAATTGGTTGCAAAGAGCAATAAAATAAAGTGTCTCGTCAAATCTAATGCTGCAGTGCGATTATTACTTATTGACTCCTTCTCATAACGGCTCAAAGCTCAATTAAGGAGGACATCAGTTCTTTGAAAAGGCTGATTTTCCCTTAAATGGGATTTTTTGTTATTGGGGATGATTACTTTAAAGACATCGTTAAGAAGTAAATGCTGATTGCAGCATGTAATGTCTGCAAAATAATGACACCATCACTGTTAAGCTTGGTTAAAAATCGTTGCTATAACTCTGAAAATCTGTCTGCCCGCGAGATACGTTTCCCTTTCACAATACAATAAATATACACTGCAATACAGAGAGCATTTTGCTACCAGGCAACTCAACAAAATACCATACAGAAGCTATTCCCAAGTAGCAAAGTTAACCGTGCCAAATCCACACGGAGAAAAAGCATCGGTTGTCAAAAGAGGCAAAGAAGGCGAAGAAAGAGTGCCAAAGAAGCGTATAAGCTAAACGTCAACGTGTGCACCAGGCTGCTGCAGATGTTTTACCACGGACTGTACCTGCTAAAACACCTGCATTCCCCAAAGGGGTTTATCTTATCTTATCAATACTATTTTCTTTAGCAATGGGTCTTTAGCTGCTGGTGTTAAACTACCATATTGTTGGCATCGTCTGTGCTGGAAATAGACGTGTTTCTCACAAAAAGAAAAATGTCAAAATGGTTGTTAGGAGTATCACAAAACAATACGAGAGGCGGTTCCTGCTTTTAAACACATTGTCATTAGATAGATTATTCCGATGACACATATTGACGTGGATTACATCTTGTTTAGTCCTCTGCTGGAGGAGTGTGAGCCCTGCACACTTATTAAACAGTGAGGAGGTGTGCAGGCTAATCTGGAGTTGGTAAATCAGAGAGGAAGAGGAGGCTGCTCCTGGATCTACTGTAGGCAGGCCGTCGTAATTATCTCTGCACCCCCCCTCTCTAACTCAGCACCTGGTCACTGCATACATACCTGACCAGGGTGGAATACAACTGTTCCTGATTGGAAGCATCTGCTGGACTGCCTTTATAAAGTCAGGAGTTTACTGCATTGGGATGGAAGTGTTGATCACCACCTCAAAATAGACTAAATGCTCGATCAGTGACAGATAATGCTGCAAAATGAAATGCGCACAGAGCAGATAGATCCATATGTTGAGACCAAGCACGTCGTTAATCCCTGACTATCCTGTGGAGCCGCTTCCTAGGATAAAACGTGATAGGAAAAGGGCTCCCAGGGGCATCCACATCTGTGCATACTGTGCAAAACAATACCGTCAGCTATGCATCTGTCTATTTTGTATTCGTCTGTTGCTACTCATCTTTGTTACTCTGCTTTATCCCTGCAGAACATCTAAAATCCTGTGTCTCAGCAAGAGGAAAAAGTGCTCAATGTTATATTCTAAGTGCTGAAATACACTATCTGTATTAACCCAGTCTTTAACTCTTCTTTCCCTGGAGTGTGAGACTCACATGGCCGCGTAGGACAGCTGCGCCTTGGTGAGGTTGAGGGGGTGGTTGGACACGGAGATGCCGTAGCTGCGGGGGTCCGTTCCTGCAGGCAGGTTGCCCCTCAGGATGGCGTTGTTGGCCACGCTGAGGAAGGACGCCATGCCGTGCCACGCCTGGTTGTAGAACCACACCTGTAGGGAAAGAGGAGCTTTTTATAACATGTCTCCTGGCAACTACAGCCATTCATCCAGCCGGGATACAAAAGGAGAGAGAGATTTAACATCGATTTTCAGAAAGGTTACCAAGATATCTGGACTGAAGCTGCCTTTAAAGCATCTGAAATAGATGTTTTTCTCACTGAATAACAAGAAAGTGAAGTAGCATAGAAAGGCACACGATACATACTGGACAGCTGGTTACAATGAGCTGTTGTGAAGGGCTCTTTGCAGAAATATGGCCACCACAGAGAACATATAATAACAGAAAAACGTCAGTTATTCCACAGATTGAGAACCCTAAAAAGCATTGCAAGTGACACGTTGCCATTTCAATTGAAGCGGCCCCAATGTTCCTCTGCATCATTGTGCAACATACAGTGAGAAGTGCAACCGCGCTACAGCGGCCCAACACATTTCCATCAGGACAAATGTGCCAAGACATTCACCTATTTCACGAAACATGTGCATGAGTTCACTTAAAGCACTGCATAAACAAAACGCTGCAAAAAGCTAAAGACCAGGGGACACTAAAAAGGGACGCACACAGCTGGGACTGGCGTGCTTGAAGACGTTAGCCAACTGACACTGTTGGAAAAGTACCTAAAATAAGATAAGATAAAATAAGATAAGATGAACCTTTATTAATCCCCGAGGGGAAATTCAGTTGTACAAAAGCAGCAACGGGGTAAGCGTGAAAAATAGTACAGCAAAGATTCACACAGATCAATAAAATCTAAAATAAATAACATAAAATCAAGGAAATAATGATAATAATAATAAAAGACTATAAAAATAGGAGATATAAAAAAATAAAAAATAAGAGTAAAATAACTGTCAGCATATATACATATTTCGTCATCATCTAAATTATAAAGTGCATAACAAGTTAAAGTGACAAGTTTAACATGGGTTGTGAAAACAGTATATATTTATGACCAGTGATTTAATTTGATTTCTACAAGTGTTATCGGCTTATTTGAACAATGTGTTCACATGATTCATTCTACTGTATGAAGGGTCTACACGGCCCCTCATAGACAGCAGATCGGCAATCATACTGGAAGGAATCATGTTGGTGTTTCTTCATTTGCTTCATTCAATGTGTTCAGATTTGTGTTTTTATATTTGCCTCGTTTTGAAGCTGCAGGGCATTTTTCCTGCCGTAGCAGGATAACATAATGACCAGATCCTTGGTGGAGGTCTTCTAGTTTCCTTTGTATTTGTATGTGTGTCAATTTCCATCCACTTGCTGCACACAAAAGCCCACTATGAGATGAGAGGGGTCAAAGGATCCCTCCAACATCAGTGGGGGCAACACACTGATCTGAAGGAATAAGCAACAGAGCTGACAAACATTACTCTTTCAGAGAAGAGAAGGGGCCGCAGAGACTTCAATCCCAACGTGGTGCAGCTGCAGAGACGGAGGAAAAACATTTTGGCACTGAGTGAGGCGAGGAAGAAGAAGAAGAAGAAGAAGAGGAAGAGGATGAAAGACTGTGAGGGAGGACTCCCCGCTGATAGTGCAGCTAATTAAGAGTGGAGAGTGTCAGCCTCACACACACACACACACACACACACACACACACACACACACACACACACACACACACACACACACACACACACACACACACACACACACACACACACACACACACACACACACACACACACACACACACACACACACACACACACACACACACACACACACACACACACACACACACACACACACACACACACACACACACACACACACACATACAGATCGATATTCTTTCCATCAAAGTGTTTTCCCCTATGGTTTTTCCTCATCCTGTACTTTGTGAAAGGTCATTTGATGTTTTGAAGATGAAGAGCAGCAGACGCCTGCTAAATGCACGAGGGAGTGAGGAAATGTGAGCAGATACGGGAGGATGCATCTGCATTCTCACTTCTGAAAAGACTTCAAAACACCAGCGTGTTTTAGGGAGGAGCAAAACTCTGCTTTGAGATGTAAAAGCCGGAGATATTAACTCACATTTATTCCACTTACACACAGACTGAACACTCCTTAAATATAATTGTTGGTCGTCAGTTGCTGTTATTTTCCAGCTATATTTATTCATATAAAACAATCCGGACAGTCGAGCAGGTTTAGGTGCCTGCTTAATTCAACCTGAGAGATCATCAAACCTTCACCTGATTGGATGCACTCACACAGCAGAACAAAGGCGCTCATGGTAATTAATACAAATATTAATGTATTACCTTCACGTTGTCCCTGGTTCCCAGCTTCTTCAGCAGCACCTCGGCATTCTGCAGGATCTGATGCGTCACATTATCCTTAATGAAGACGAGGAACAAGTTCATTGGACACACTTGGATAACCACCACTGCTCTTTGAAATGCAAAACAGGAGGCAGAGGGGGAAAGAAAATGTTCCTCAGACCTCGGGAGGAAATGTATCCTGAATTTATTTGAGCTTTGCCTCTTTTGACGTTTCTGGGGATGATGAAAGTCATGAGATAAGAAGGGCTCCAGGTGGACATACAGTATAGAAGGAGTAAAATGGTGAGGGGATATTGAAGATGTTAGAATACCCCCCCCTCTCATGTCTCATGTGAAATGAGCCTTGGGATGAGGGTCTGCGATGACAGCGTCTGCAAAGTGTCATGTTGACGCCATGCTGTTTGCCCGGCCATAAGAGCAGCGAGCACATTATGTGATATAAATGCAAATGGCCTCCTGTTGCACCCTGCATCCATCGCAGAGGAGACGAGGGCGGGAGGAAAAAGTGCAGGGGGCAACACGGGGGGGGGAGAGAAATCAGGACAGATATCCGGAGTGAGGTGGAGAGCTCCAAGAGAGAAAGACATGTAACCCACTTCACCGTTTTATCCCACAATCCTTCACTCTCATATTCTTAGACATTTGCATTCAGATTTCTTTGGTGTGACAAAATGTTTACACATCATTTTGCGCAGCGGGAACTCGTGTGAAAGAGGAGGAATAAAAACCTCCCCCCCCGCCCTGTATTTGACAGGAGTATTTGTGTTAGATAAAATCCTTTCTGTTCCACAAACACACACACACACACACACACACACACCCTGCTCTTCCTCCTCGTTGGTGAATCTTCCTGCAGCTCAGTGCGGGGCTCTGTAAAGCCGTTTGTGTTTACCTCGCTCCGCTTTGCATCGTGCCAAGCAGCGGCGGGCAGTGCCATTAGGCGGCCTTACGGAGGATTAGCAGAGGCTGAAACGAGATGAGAAGAGGGCCAGCAGCTGCCTGGGTCTTATCCTGCACAAAGCACCCCCCCCCCTCGACCACCACCCTCCTCGCTCAAGGACAATGACAAGGCTGCTTTGGCCAGAGGAGCCAAGGCCAACGACTCAGTAATAAAGCCACTCGAGTGTGGGCAGCTCTGTGGACTTGTATTCCCAAAGAGGGCTACACAGATCAATGGTCAGCGAGACTGAGCTCATATGGTCTGTGTGACACTCATAATGTGTGTGTGTGTGTGTGTGTGTGTGTGTGTGTGTGTGTGTGTGTGTGTGTGTGTGTGTGTGTGTGTTGAGATCTTGCCAGGGAGGACTTACTTCCCTGTAAGATATAAATGATTAAAGACATGTTGTTTAAGAAGGAGCAGCGATACTACTCTACATATAGACACTGGTGCTATTTCAGATGTTTTTTTCCTGGCTTTATTATTCAAACTTCCAGCACTCGGGCTTTCTTCTCCTCGTCGTTAGCGTCACCTCTTTCTGCACAGAAGCCTATTTCTACCTGCGAGAGACAGGAAATGCAATTAAACAGAGATTTCAGAGCCAAGCAGCGCAGGTGGCTCAGAGTGCAGACACACTTCCTGTTAGAGCCTCACATCTTAACGGCCGGCAGCCAGACGCCGTCCAAGGACAGAGCGGCACTTTAATAACGCGGGATGCAGAGCTAATGCCCGGCCATTAGGGTTACATCATCCCTGCTGCACGAATTAAAGTCACATTAGTGCAGAGGTCCTGGAGGGGGGCAATTAGCTGGTCTCAGAGAGGTTTGAACGGCCCAACATGTTAATCACAGACAAGGAGGGGACATGGAGCTCAGGAATACCTTATGTGTGTGTCTGCTCGATGTGAATTTGCCTGATTGTGTGTGGAAAGGACCCAGGTGTATCCAACGTGACGCTCAGACAACCACAGCCTGTTTCCATGGACACTGAGTGAATCTAACCTCCTCTCCTCGTTTTAAGAATACAGCGGGGTTCGAAAGTCCTCAACAAATACCATCACCTGAACCCAACGCTCAAAGCAGAGCGAACAAAGAACGCTCCAATTAAGAGCCGCCCGCTCTGAAGGCAGCCTTGACAGGAGAGAAAACTGCTCCTGAACCTAAGACTTTTAGTGAAGGAGAAAGAGCGACAGCGAGAGGCTCAGGCACTTTCATTTGTTTTTGTAAGACTCGGGATATTGGAGCCCACATTTACAGATTTGGTGATTTAAGGGAGAGAAATCAGTTTCTGAATCTCTTGTGAGCCACAAAAACATTTAGTGTGTGGGAACAGCGAGGGGCTCAGGCAATACATTATAAACTCAAAAACAATTCTGGATTGGTTCTTGGATATAAAACTCAGGAAATTGAGTTGAAATGAGCCCACATTTATAGATTTGGTGATTTGAGGGAGGTAATTTTTGTTTCTGTTCCTGAACTTCTTGAAGACGAGAAAGAGGAACAGCAAGAGGCTCAGGCACCAACATATAAATGTATAAAATCAGAAACAATTTGTGGATTTGTTCTTGTACATGAAACTCAGGAAATTGGAGCCCACATTTATAGATCTGGTCATTTTAGGGAGAGCAATCTGCTCCTAAACATAACATAAAGAGAAAGAGGCACAGCGAGAGGCTCGGGCACTAAAATATAATGGCTCAAACTATTTGTCGATTGGTTTTTGTATCCAAAAGTTAAGCACACATTTATAGATCTGCTGATTTGAGGTGTTTTTGTTCTTCTTCGTGTTGCAGATAAACACACTCCAAATCGATTGGTACAATCAGACAAACCTGGAAAGGACTGATGAGCTCCCGGAGATCTCTAAATGATGCTTCGATCGCCGCCTCGCTCATACGGACCTGAGAGTTTACTCCTCCGACTGAAAGGCCTCCGAACCTGCAGAGGGGCAGAGAGGAGGACACACACGAAGACGCATGACATGCTGGACTGGAGTAAACACATCAACCTTATAATCAAACATGTCTCCCGCTGACAGTTTGCTTAACGTGTTCTCAACAGCAGCCCAGGTATTCATTTTGAGTCTTTTTGTGTAAAAAAACAACTTGCATGAAGATTGACACTTTTCTATGTGAATGCATCTTATTCAAAAAACATATTAACACATCCACTCTGACAGCGTTACCTCGTCTTCCCCGAGTTTTCAAACGTCTTCACCAGGAAGTCTGTCATGTTACGTCCGGTTAAATCCAGCAAGGTGTCTGTAGTGTTCTGTATCCTCTGGTAAACACAGACAAGATTATGAAAAGTTAGCGTCGAAAACATATTTAAACGCTACTGAGTTTAAACCTCCGTGATGTTTCTTTCCTTGGGGCCCGAGCTCCAACTCTGTGCTGCAAATGGTGATCTGTGAGCAAACACACTTCAATTGTTTATGGAAAACGAGCTTCAGCTGTGAGAGCGAATCAAAGCGCTGAATTCGCAGTCTGCAAAAAAACACGAAGCTAAAAGAGGCCAACACAATCCTCAGAGCAGCTGAGTCTGGTGATGTTCTAACTTTAAGTTTCAAAGCATTCTCAGTAATGTTTAAAGATGCATGACTTTGTTTTTGTTTCTTAAAATTGTGTTTGAATATAAAACGTTTTCACTTTGCAGCATCCTGAGATCCTGACCGCAGACAGACTCCTGCAGGAGCAGCCAGCCAGAAACTCTCCTCCAGGAGACGCAGCATCAACACAACTCCGGAGCAGGTGATATGTTCACAGCCCCGTGAACACGTTCCTTTAACGTTCCCATAACGTTCCCATAACCCACAATTAAATCCGGCTCAAATCTAGATGCCCAGCCAGAACTGCGTAAGCTGTGTGTGATGTCAAAGAAACCTAATTAGATGCTCCTATGTGGATAAATGGGTGCATTCACACATCCAATTAAGGGGGGGGGGGGGGCAAGACCTCCACCATGCACAGACTGAAGCTACACCAAGCTGCTTTAGCCTTGATCATTTAAAGAGCTAACACTATGCTAATTAGCAGAGTGATCCTTGATTAGTGTTATTGAGACCCCCTACTGCCATCAACGCGCACCGTCTAGTTATTGTGTACAGCTGTTTATTGATCATTTAAAACTCCTACGAGAGTTGAGATTTAGTTTAACACAATTTAGGTAATTTAAAGAATCATATTATTACATCAATTTTGTTATGTCATCTTTAAAGCTCCTGTCACACTGTCCCGAAGTTGACACCCGATGGACACACGAATATGGAATTGTGAATTTCGCACGAAGATGGCCCCGAACCACACACGAAGGCAACATTTACATTACATTTAAGACATACAACTGCAATGAAAGTAACACAAACAAGTATGTTACAGTACTATGATACTGTACTGATATCTTCAGACTTTGTTCTTTACTTTATCCGTCTTTATATGTAGAAGATATTACGTTTTCTCCGTCATGTTGTTTCCATAGCAACAACAACTTTCTGTCAACTCGCCTTCAAAATAATATATTATATCCTTTTTAGTTTCACAGAATACAAATGGGGTTATTTACATAATATGTTTACATGATTTTGTTGTGCAATAAAACAACCCGATGGACACACGATAAAGGAAATGTTCAAATTCGGCTGTGATCATAGCAACATCGGGCCGTTCGTGAGGGCATCTAAGCCATCGTATGACCGCCGGTGGAGTTTCTCAGGCTCCGGCAGCAACTTCGTGAGCGGTGGCAAAATCTTTGGCATGCCAACAAATTGCAGAAGGACCTTGCGAAGGTTCATTTTCGTGTTGAATTCGTGTGTCAATTTTGCCCTTCGTAAGGCCATCGTGAGGGCATCTTGTTATCCTCGGTGCCATCGGGCATTCGCCCCGATCAGAGTGAATGTGAATGAGACTTATCCTAACCTTAACCATAACCAACACATGCCTAACCCTAACCCTTACCCTAACCAAGTCTTCATCCTAACATTAATGATTCCCCTCATGGGGACCTCCAATTTGTCCCCACAAGGGAAGCCAGTCCCCACACGTGACTGTGTAAACAGATGTAGGTCCCCACAAGTATAGTAATGCTAGACCACACACACACACACACACACACACACACACACACACACACACACACACACACACACACACACACACACACACACACACACACACACACACACACACACACACACACACCCACACACACACACACACACACACACACACACACACACACACACACACACACACACACACACACACACACACACACACACACACACACACCTCGTCTTATCGCTCCACAAACATGCTTCTTTTTCAAAAGCCACAGAATCTCAGAAACAAACAACCTCGATGAAGAGCTTTCATTCACACTCGGCTTTGTGAACACCGAGTTAGTGTGGCTCTAATTATATTGGCTTCGGTCCATATTCCTCATCAGACTGACTGGAACATAACGTGGTACTCTCATTCTGCACATGACAACCCTGAGAGATGGGCATGCAAACATGGGGGGGGTGTAAACTAAGGAGTAATCACATCTGTTGAATGAGCTGGTATACAGGAGCAGAGACATCGTGCTGTGTTCATATTAATCTGCCTCTGTTTATATCTCGTGTGCCGACACAAGTACAATCTAATTTGATCTCATGTGCACGAAGAAAAAAAGTAGTGGCAGTTTTTAAAGACTGGTTCATGGAAAATAAATGTTGATGCACATTACCCCTTACATACATGAGAGATGAACTGTGAGCATGACTGTGCATATATCCTCATTCCTGCTTTGCTCACTGTGGGGCCATACACTAAGAGAATGCATGCCCCCCCACACCGTGAGGATGTATTCCCTTTGACCTGAACATTCCCCCCCATGCTAAATAAATCACGATGAAGCCGCTCACTCGTTCTCCGTTTCATCTTTCCCTCCTGCCCATCCTCACGTATGCCCTTGAGAAACTTTAGAAAAGAGAGCGAGAAGATCACAGCGGGAGGTGTGTGCGCAATCTTTGTTTCCATGGAGATGGCAGGCAACAGTAAGCCTGTTATCAGTTGTGAGGTATTGACTCTGTTCACTGGTGATATTTAACCTTCACAGATGAATAGGCCGTCATGCGTGCAGAGGAATTGATAAAGCCGCCGCCACGTTCAGCGAATTACGATTGATGTATCATTTGGAGGCTGGCCCCACTGCAAATGACTCTCTCTGGACTCATCTGTCAGCATATTGCAGATTACTGGGATTGGCTTACTATTTGTGTGGGCGAAGAAAGAGTTTCTGCACGGTAAAATAAACACCATTATTTAAATTATTTTGCTGGTTTGAGGGAAAAAAACACAAGTGAGTGAGAGTATCTGCTGAGCTTTACAAAAGGAAGTGATGATTGTATAATGCAGAATAATCCCAGAGCTGTTTTTATCCACTTCTGTGAGTCCTTCATTTAAATTGTCAACAACAAGTCAGCCAGACTGTTAAAGAGTGAGTTGCATTGTGATTTACCCTGAGAGGGAACATATTTACAATCCTGCCCACAGTTTGGCTCACAACAAAACAAGTCTCACTCACTTTAAATTAACAACACTATTAATACATAAAGAAAATTAATTATTTTAACCCTAACCATGGTACGTTGCAAAACCCAACAAGGTTGTTTTGTTGCCTTTCAGACCATTCTTGGAAGAAGAACTTAGTAAGTATAAGTAGGAAAGTATACCTTAAAGTAATACAGAACGGCCCATTTCAGAATCGTATCTTTTAAATCATTTGATGATAATTACTGATGCATTAATGTGTTCTCCTCTTCAATGTTGCACTTGGTAAAGTTTTGGGTTTCTTGGCCCGTAATAAAACATCATGATTTATTGATTTATTTTGTAGAGTAACTAACGCTGTAAAAAGTAATGCCGTGAAAAGTACAATATTGCTTCCTGTTTGTAGTGCAGTACAATTATAAAGTAGCCTGCAATGGAAGTAAAGTGCATTACTTGAGTAAATATAGTTAGTTACTTTACACTGTTGGAAACTGGACTGTTATCTTGAAGAAAAAAACACTAACTTGTAATCTTAATTGAGGATGCAGTTTAGTTTTATGGGAACATATTTTCTCAGTAAGATACATTATTGCTACTTTATGTTATCATTTGTTTGTTTGTTGAAATCATAGTGAGTGAAAGAGGGGATGATTCTTTCTCCAAAACCAGCTGTTGGTACAGAATAAATCCGGCAGCGTGTGAACACATCAGGCAGACACTTTCTCTCTCTGCCGGCTGCTGATTTGTCCCTTTGACTCCCAGCACCCACAGATCCATTTAAACGAGCTGTCCGGAGGCAGGAGACGCTCCACACAAAAGCAGGAAGGGCGCTGAATTGTGCGGAGAGGTAATGTTGAATGAAGCACGGATTTTCTTTGTTGGGCTGAAAAATGTGTCCCTGGGAAACTCTCAGTCTGTCATGATCAGGCCAGAAAAGCTGCTCCACTCTTTGTGTGTAGAATAACTGCAGAGAGCTTCCTCTGTCTCCAGGATCATGTTACCCTGCTGTGGGCTCCGTTTACAAATGTGATCATGTTGGACACAATCACACAGCACAATGAGGAGAAGAGCAGCTCCAGTTTTGTGTCACCGTCAGAGTTTGTTCACAATTTATTTTCCATGAACAATTCTTTCTTTTCGTTTGAATGCCATCAACTTGCCAGGGACTGCGGATGGAAATGTGCCTCTATGGATACATCTGGCACGTTTAAATGGTAGAGTTACAGTAAGTGCTCATGTTAATGAGTGTGTATTGTCCCTTCTTAAATCAACACACTGCCGGAGCCCATACTCTGTTCCTGTGAGTCTTTACTTCCTGTCAGTCTTTTACTGCTGTTCCCGCTATTGTTTACTTCCTGTTTGTCTCTGTTTGCTGTTCCCGCTATTGTTTACTTCCTGTTTGTCTCTGTTTGCTGTTCCCGCTATTGTTTACTTCCTGTTTGTCTCTGTCTGCTGTTCCCACTATTGTTTACTTCCTGTTTGTCTCTGTCTGCTGTTCCCACTATTGTTTACTTCCTGTTTGTCTCTGTCTGCTGTTCCCGCTATTGTTTACTTCCTGTTTGTTTCTGTTTGCTGTTCCCACTATTGTTTACTTCCTGTTTGTCTCTGTCTGCTGTTCCCGCTATTATTTACTTCCTGTTTGTTTCTGTTTGCTGTTCCCACTATTGTTTACTTCCTGTTTGTCTCTGTCTGCTGTTCCCGCTATTGTTTACTTCCTGTTTGTTTCTGTTTGCTGTTCCCGCTATTGTTTACTTCCTGTTTGTCTCTGTCTGCTGTTCCCACTATTGTTTACTTCCTGTTTGTCTCTGTCTGCTGTTCCCGCTATTGTTTACTTCCTGTTTGTTTCTGTTTGCTGTTCCCGCTATTGTTTACTTCCTGTTTGTCTCTGTCTGCTGTTCCCACTATTGTTTACTTCCTGTTTGTCTCTGTCTGCTGTTCCCACTATTGTTTACTTCTTGTTTGTCTCTGTCTGCTGTTCCCGCTATTGTTTACTTCCTGTTTGTCTCTGTCTGCTGTTCCCACTATTGTTTACTTCCTGTTTGTCTCTGTTTGCTGTTCCCGCTATTGTTTACTTCCTGTTTGTCTCTGTCTGCTGTTCCCACTATTGTTTACTTCCTGTTTGTCTCTGTCTGCTGTTCCCGCTATTGTTTACTTCCTGTTTGTCTCTGTCTGCTGTTCCCGCTATTGTTTACTTCCTGTTTGTCTCTGTCTGCTGTTCCCACTATTGTTTACTTCCTGTTTGTCTCTGTTTGCTGTTCCCGCTATTGTTTACTTCCTGTTTGTCTCTGTCTGCTGTTCCCACTATTGTTTACTTCCTGTTTGTCTCTGTCTACTGTTCCCGCTATTGTTTACTTCCCGTTTGTCTCTGTCTGCTGTTCCCGCTATTGTTTACTTCCTGTTTGTCTCTGTCTGCTGTTCCCACTATTGTTTACTTCCTGTTTGTTTCTGTTTGCTGTTCCCGCTATTGTTTACTTCCTGTTTGTCTCTGTCTGCTGTTCCCACTATTGTTTACTTCCTGTTTGTCTCTGTCTGCTATTCCCGCTATTGTTTACTTCCTGTTTGTCTCTGTCTGCTGTTCCCACTATTGTTTACTTCCTGTTTGTCTCTGTCTGCTATTCCCGCTATTGTTTACTTCCTGTTTGTCTCTGTCTGCTGTTCCCACTATTGTTTACTTCCTGTTTGTCTCTGTTTGCTGTTCCCACTATTGTTTACTTCCTGTTTGTCTCTGTCTGCTGTTCCCGCTATTGTTTACTTCCTGTTTGTCTCTGTCTGCTGTTCCCACTATTGTTTACTTCCTGTTTGTCTGTCTGCTATTCCCGCTATTGTTTACTTCCTGTTTGTCTCTGTCTGCTGTTCCCGCTATTGTTTACTTCCTGTTTGTCTCTGTCTGCTGTTCCCATGAGTGTTCAACTCCTGTCTGTCTTCTTATTTAGTTCTCTCTATTGTGTCTTCTTGATATATTCATATGAAAGGTGCTTTGTAAATAAACTTGCCTTGCCAGACCACCACACAATAGTTCAATAAATATATAATAAGAACCATGTCTCATGACCTTCTGCACTACCCCTCATTTCTAAAGCTGGCTTATAGCCCCCTGGTGGTGCAGTTGGTAGCAGGGGGGTGATGGTCTACAGTTGCACTTTCATGTATTATTATTACTAAAAGATTGCACTAATGCACTGGGGTCTGTGAAACAGGACCTTGGTCAACCTTTCCCCCTCATAATCACACTGTGTCCACATCTCTTCAGCACATGAACTCGCACATGCAACAGTTCAGAGGCAGGAATAACAAGCTCTGTTGTACAGAGACTGACCCCTGGCAGATAAATTCATTATGCAGAAAGAAGCTGATGAACAGAGGCGGGTAAATGTTAAGTGAACAATATGTGTGTTGCATATAAATGCTGTCACACTCGTAGCTTCTTCTTGTCCTAATTTTAAAGTTTCATTCCGGGCGCAGTGGGAGATGACTGTGACTTGTGCTGCATGATAATAACTCCTCAACGTTGTGTCCATGTGTCCATTTTCTATCCTTTTACAGGATGTGGATTGGAACAAGATAAAAGAGATGCAAGTGAATGTAATAAGATGCAGTAAAGAGCAATGCTCTTTATATGGATGCTTAGTATACTTAAAGTACTTGCAACACACACAATGACACAATGAAGCTGAAATCCAGTGAAGCAGCTAAGTGGCAGCAATTCATAAAATAACAAATAGAGAAGCAGCTGAATGAGAGCATGAGGGAGGCTGTTTAAAATGGAGAATCAAAAAGGGAAAGACCTCGATGAACGCGCACGGCGGCGCAGAGATACGAGTCAACACATGGGAGTGACAGCGCTGTCCTGAGCTGCAGGCCAGAGGAGGAAGAGGTTACACAAAGGGCACGCCGCTGTTTACCGTCTCAACAGTCATCCTTAACATCATACCTGCACAGGGCACACACACTTCAGACACACACATCAGAGGGAAACGCAGCATTTAGAGGAGGAGGGGAAATAAGGACAGGCAGAGTCCCTCTCCTTAATGGACGTCTCATTTGTCCTTCTCTACCAAGTTCCTCCCATATGAAAGGGGCAAATAAACATGATTAGGGCGTAAACAAATAATAAATAAAGTGCTGAGGAAGGGGGTTTATAGTTTGGGAATATACAAGAAAAATATAACAATTACCTTACTGTAATCTCAGAGAATATTCAAGTGTGTGTCTTGTAAATACTTATCAAAGAATTACTGAGATATTGAGGAGACACCACAACAAATCCCTAACATTTTATGACTATCATTTCCTAATTTGATGTCTCATTTGTCCTTCCAACAAATTTGACAAAATAGTTGTATACATTATTGTGAGTTTTCTTAACTGAGCCAGAATATCATTTTTCTATATCACTTTGAACACTCTCTAAATTCCATTTTAAAAAACTTGTAAAAGTCATTTTCAGATTGATTTAATGTGATGCCATCTAACACCAACAAATACAATAACTAAAATAGCTTCAGGCAATGTTGCTTTAGAGTAATTTAAAAGTGCATGTGTGCAATAAAGCCAGTACATTGGATGTAATTACACCATTATAGTCTAGTGTCACATGTAGATGTGTAAGTTAAGTGTGTAGGAAGCGTTAAGAATGCTCCCGATGTGCAGAGAGATAAAAGCTCCTCTTTATGAATCTGTAAAAACTGCTGGTGGATAAGCCATCAGCACACAGTTCATGTTTCTTTCAACATACAGGTCACTACTGCCATTGTTGACTGACTTTAGGAATGGGTATGTTACAAACAAGCGAAAGTAGTAGTTTAGTTACATGACACTAAAAGCAGCCTGGATCGTCCGCGTTAATCCCTCATGAATGCACTAATGTTTCAGGTACTTTGCACCTTTCAAATGCTCTTAAAACTAAAGTATTACACTCCATTGAGAGATTTAAAGCTTAATATTCTGAGGTTTTATTAAGAGTTTAGTTTGTTTTATTCCTTGATTCTTGTGTCGTTGTGTTCGTGTTCTCATGTCTCCCACACAGCCCCTCCCCCCCTGTCCTGAAACGCCTCCATTGGACTCCTTTGTTTACTTCCGGAAATTAGTGACATCACTATGTAACACTCATTCTTCTTTTGGACAGCGCTCCTACACGTTGGTGATAAGCTGAGGGGAGGGACATCTCTAAGCGGTTGACCAATTACAACAGAGCCAGCCAACTCGCCAATCAGGCTTCCAGGGAAACTGGGCTCTGGTTTCAGACAGAGGGTGAAAAGAGAGGCTGCAGCACAGGCAGTATGAGAAAAAATAAAGAGCTCTTTGAACATTAAAGCATGGAGACACAGTAGAGAGATCAAATACTAAAAGCAGCATCACCATGTGCAACCTGCAGGCCCAATCAGCGGAGAGCATTACTCTGTATGAAATGACAATGAGTTGAACATTATTTTCTCTGTTCTGCAGCCATGAATCCCCGCTTCTGTCCTCTCTTCAACCTGGGTTTAACTTCCACAAACTAATTCCCAGCCACCACCAGACTCCAGGAGCTTTAGGTGGGGTTAGGAGAGAGACATTCAAATTAAAACCTCTCAAAATGCAGGCCCATGGCACAAAGCCTGAGTAAACACACAGAGCCGTCTCTAATAAAGGACTTCGCCCTCTATTCCCTCTCCAGCTTAGATTCCTCATCATCATCATCATCACACGGATACAGCAGTGCAAACCATTTAGCTCCAAATGAGCTTCTTTCTCCTTCCTTTTTCTGTGAATGCTGATTGGTGGAGTCAGGGGAGGGTACAGGGTTGTTGTTGGGGACTCCAATCGGCCTGGAGGATCACTGCAGGTCACACACACCCCGCTGCATGTGGACGTGTATATATATTGTTAAAGTAATGGCCTCCGTGGGGTCGTAATGTGAGGAAAAGGTGAAAGTCTCTATTAAAAGGTGCTGCAAGGTGAAAGGTTTCCATATACCAGACACGATATGGATATATTTTTGCATCTGCAAATTCAGGGGATTTAATTCACGCTGGACTTGAATGTGTGCACGCTGGTACACAAAGGGAGGCAGCACAAAAGGCGCATTTACATTATGTAGGGCGCCGCAGATTCCCTGGTAGTAAGTACCTTTACATTTTCAAATCAAAATTATGCTGACTGCGACTTTCACGCCAGAAGCCGTGATAAGCATTTTTTTATTGTACTGTTGTGTCATTGATTTATTTTTTTAACACTGCAGTTTATCCCACTGTGACACACACACACGGAGGACAGCAGACCTCACACACACACTCACTCTGTGACCTTCAGGTGAAAATATGTTTTTTGTGCACAGGACAATTTTAGTTTGATATATTTTTGTTTGTTCCACAAAACATTTTCTTAGAGACTAGTTGAAAGACAATACAAGTTTTAAATGTTTGCCTTGAATGTTCACCTAAAGTTAGCAATACATAATGCCCTATGCATATTAAAGCATTTATTTGTTTTTTATTGTATCTTTTCACCTGGACTGTGTCCCCTTAAAGTCCCATAATAGTGCCTGCAGAGAAACACTGACCTGAGGGGGGGGCAGGCCTCCTGCTCCCGGGGAGCAGTCAGGTAACATGATGGTGCGTTTAGGTGTGCTGCACTGGCAGGAGGGGGAGGGGTTGGCCATGCTCCAGTTCCCCTGCAGGAAGATGTCGGTGATGGACGGATCCACCGGGGGAGTGAACCAATCAGAGCCAGCCGAGGAACACGGGAGCTTCCTGAGAGGAAACAAGGGGGGATGACGAGAGTTTATCATTAATTATACGCAATATGCTCTCTTATCAACATAAGTACAACTGATGGGTAGCATGGACCTTCTCAGTTCTCTTAATCCAAGTTAATGTCTTTATTTTTGTTAGAAACCCAAAGATATTCACTTTAAACTGTTCAATCTAAATAGATGTTTAACTATTAATCTGATATCAAAGAGTATGAAATTATTTTCCTGTTGATACACTAACCAATATGTTGTGGAATCATGGCAGCTCTATTATATTCACTGTTCTTTCATTATCATGAGTTACAATATATATATACTTTTGAAAGACTGCCATGACTAATCTGCTGCATATTTTCAAGACTAATTGATTAATGGTTTGCACCATAACATTCAGAACATTTTGAAATGTGAAGTCTGTCATGTTCAAAGGTGTCTTTTTGTCTGAAACCAAAAGATATTCACTTTAATATGATACATAAAAGAGAAAAGCAGCACATAGTCAGTCGTGGGTGGCTTAAAACTGCATTTTCTGAATATCCTGGATGAAAAATGTTCATCCTTCAAATTATTCTGACGAGGATCAATCACTTATTAATCACATCAATCAATGTCTTTTCACAATCATACTGTACACGGTGCTGCTCCTTTTGTGATGCATTGGGTGACATGCATCCAGCCTGTTCTATTGGTGCAGCAGGGTTTTTGGCTCGGACTCCATGTTTGCAGACATGTTACAACTGTATGAGCACCATGAGGAATGCACGTGCACACTAACACACATCTTATGGCTTCTTGTGAGTAAGAACGTACGGTATTGGGTCTCCAGTCATGCAGCGAGTGCCAAAGCCAGGATTGTTCACCAGCGTCTCCACCACCTTAGACACCTCTGCATTACCCGGGCCATCATTGCTGCAAAAGAATAAGAAATAAATAAGTAAAATAAACACATCCAGCAGGCTCTAAGACCAAAAACAAATTCCTCTTTTAGTGGAGCCATGATGACTACTAGAAACTGGAACCAGGAAAGCATGAAGCTACAGGCTAAAAGATGGGGTAATGCTCGGAATTGCTCATCAAATAGATATGTATGTGTTACTTAAATCATGTTTTCATGTAAGGCGATGTCTCGATTGTATTTTTGTTATGCACACAGACAAAGTCCTTGTACAGTGAGTGCAAAACTACTTTCTGATTCAGTTTTGTAGCATTGATTTGAGCAAAGGCAGCGTGATTTATAAAAAGAAATAACCTTCTATACATCCACGTCTTATTGTGATGAGAAGTGGTCGTCTACCATCTATAATTCATCGGATGATAGAGTTGACTCATCAATGGTTGTCCAAGTCGATTTAAAGAATGACCTTGATGGAATCTAGAAGCCTGCTATCTGTGAGGTGGTGTCAAGAAGAAGCTGAGTGTACAGAACGGTGGAGCAGGATAACTGACAGGAGGGATTATTAGAGATTAAAGGCCCGGACATATTGAACCAGGAGAATCATTTTATTTAAAGGGACAGTTCACCTTAAAATATACGACTGTGTTCAACAGTATCCTGTCAATACGTTTGGAAGAGAACACCTTATTGACGATCCACCTCATTGAAAAGGACATTGTTTTACTTTTTCTTGCAATTCAACACAAAGTCGTTAGCTCTTGTCTCCAGTCTTTTTCTTGAGATGTCCAAGAATGATCATCTTTAGAGGACCGAACAAGAAGAAGGAAAATGCAAGAGGACGTGTCATGTGGTGCATTTCCAGGAAACACTCCACAGCATTAGGGTCGAGATAAATAAAAAGTGAGGAAGAAAATAAAAAATAGATGAATGGGGAAACCTTTTGCATCATACCGTCAACAGATTGGGAACTAATGTGCCAAAACATTCACAACACAACCAACTCAAACTACTGGAAAGATAAACATGGGGGTTCAAATTCGCTATTTGAAGACGCCCCAAGTCCCTAGTTAATAGAACAACAACATCTGCTTCGGAGAATACAAGGAGCTTCCATTGGACACAGAAACGCCTCCATTGGAATCTGTTGTTTACTTCTGGAAGATAGTGGCATCACTATGTTACACTCGCTTTTCTACTTGCTAGCACTCCAACAGATTGTGTGTGATTTCCTAAGGGGGGGGGACATTTCTAATGGGTTGCTCAATGCCAGCCAGCTAACCAATCAGAGCAGACATCGGGTGAAAAGAGGTGCTGCAGTATGTTACAAATAGACATTAAAGCATGGAGACATGCCAGAGGAGAGGCAATAAATACTAATATGAACCTGAAAGTGAGCAGAATAAGGCCAATACTTTTTTCCTACGTTCTTTTTCTGATTTGTAGATTGTAATTTAGTTGTATATTTTATTTATGTTATCCTCGTAAGGAAGGCTAGCTCTGTTGTTGTAAAACTGTCGAATTAAACTGGAAAATCTGGAAGTTTCGAAGGAGGAGGTATGAGGAGGAAGCTGGACTGTACTCTATGAAGCCCTCCCAACCCCTCCATGTAGAGCTTGAGAAGACGAGGAGCTCGTTCAGCGACAGACTCATCCCTCCTCGGCACGCCACAAAGCGCTTCGGACATACATTTGGTAGAAATCATTGAATTGAAATCCCTGAAATAACAAAGCGAGTGCTGCAAACTTGTTCTGCTAACTTTGAGTCATATATCCCTAATATGAGCTGCTCAGGATTCTGTGTACAGCCTTTCATTATCATCTGAGTGTCTCCTTTGAACAATCTCCCTATTCCAATTTCATTCTCATTACTAAGCACACACACTCTGCCCTTTATCTTAAGGGTGCCAGCGGAGTTAAAACACAGCGTTTCATAAAGAGCGGGCCGATGGCTTCCTGCCAGCGGTGGCCACAGCCCGCAGACCGTTAGGATTGATACAGTGTTCATTGTCTCGTTTAGAGTGCCAGCATGAAGGTCACACGGAGCCAGATTCAAGTGGTCCGATAGTAAAAATGGATTATGTGCAGCCATCTGTTTTACAATTAAGACTGGCTGGGTTAGCACGATATTCCAGATCGTAAAACTACTGGACAGTCGCAAAATGAAGACTTGTGCATACACACAGAAACAGTGGAACTAATGAGTGGTTCATCTAGTCCACATGACAAATCGCAGAACGATGTGAGGAGAAAGTCAAATGAAGGCTGCATTATATTACAGGGATAGGCCCTCTGGTGATAAAACAGTGTTCCTGGGTGTAAGCTTTACTGTCTTTATTCTAAAAAACACTACAACTTAAATGAAACCAAGAGGAAACCACTTTTAATCACACCGTCACAATATTTAGTTATTGGCCAGAGGGAGTGTCGTTAACATTAAGAACACTCCCGTTTTAAAAGGTAAAACATAAGAACCCTTCACAGAAGTCCCAGGAAAACTCAGTGTGCACTTCAAGCTGTTCAACAGAGAGTGTGTGACACTGGGAAGTGAATACCGTCAATGAAGCACTACTAGTAAAACACATTTTATTCCCACTACTCTTAAGCTGCATTGTGTTGACATAAAGAAGAGATATGTTCCCGTCACCTTCTTTAAAGGGGCCCTATTCTGCAAATTGTTATGGTTTATTTGAGTATTTAGTAGGGTTGGGTACCAGAAACCGTTCCCAACAGTACCCAACCCTATATTTAGTGCCTCTACTGTGACATTTGACATGCTTTAATGTTCGCAAAGGTATTTTTCTCATACTGCCTGTGCTGCAGCACCTCTTTTCACCCTCTGTCTGAAACCAGAGCCCAGCCTGCTCTGATTGGTTAGCTGGCCGGCTCTGTTGTGATTGTTAAACTGCCTATAAGCCTATCACGTACAATGTGTTGGAGGTCACTATGTTACAGAAGTAAACAAAGGTGTCCAATGGAGGCGTCCCACTCAGGGGGGGGAGTGTGTGGGAGAGAAACTAACTAGTGTGTAATAACACACTTCAGGAAAGGGGAAACCACAAGAAGCAGAATAGGGCCCTTCACTAATATCTGTGAAGTGGAAACAGAGTCAGAATGATGTTTCAGCTCCACGGAGAGAGACACAGACATGATTTAAATGTTTCTGATGATACTTGGTGCAAGTACAACTCTGTTAGAAAAGTACTGAAACCTTTTGACAATGCAATTAAGTTTCAAGTGTAGTCACTCGTTTCAATATTCAAGCTTTACTTCAAAAGCTTTATTAACCTTCTGTGAATGGATGAGTTTCCCACTGCAGTGTTCATTAAAAGCGCTGCACTTCATACGGTTAGATCCTTTGAAATAGCCATTTGCATGGTGCTGTATTTTTGTTATGCATCCTCTGCAATAACTAGAGTATTCTACAGACTATAGAGTAGACTGATGAGCTCACATGGAGCATCACTCATTTTTGTAAACATTGTTTTCATCAAAGCTTAAAGAAATAACTCACCCCCAGGAAGAATAATTTATATGGTGGCAAAACCGTTTTTTTAATAGTGCCTCTCTTCCTTTGGTGTACAGTTGTTATGTTCCAAAGTGTATTACAAAATATGTGAAAAGTCATGAGTTTGTGATCCAAGGGAGACTTGGATTATTGTGCACAAGACGTGTGAGAGTTTGTAAGTGGATGTTTTCATAGAGTTGCTGAAAAATAAATGATGGCTTTGGTAGTGAAGAACTCCTTGATGTTCCTGCCTTTGATAACTATCATTATAAGATGTATAGCATTGTTCAGACATGTCTTTATAGATAGTTTCTGCAAATTTACAACGTGAAGAATTGCCATCAAAACGTCTTGTGAGGTGTTTACCTGTAAAAAGTGGTTTGAGGCAGCCCGTACATCCAGGGCTGCAGCTCCAGGCTGGGGTACTCCGTGAAGGGGGGCACGATGAGAGAGAAGATCAGAGACAGACACACAAAGGCTGCAGGTAACACCACCTGCAGAGGGAGGACAGAGAGCACGGAGATCTTTTGTCAAATCAGGAGACATTTCTGTCAAATCAGGAGACATTTCTGTTAAATCGGGAGACATTTCTGTTAAATCGGGAGACATTTCTGTTAAATCGGGAGACATTTCTGTTAAATCGGGAGACATTTCTGTTAAATCAGGAGACATTTCTGTTAAATCGGGAGACATTTCTGTTAAATCGGGAGACATTTCTGTTAAATCGGGAGACATTTCTGTTAAATCGGGAGACATTTCTGTTAAATCGGGAGACATTTCTGTTAAATCGGGAGACATTTTATCGGGAGACATTTCTGTTAAATCGGGAGACATTTTATCGGGAGACATTTCTGTTAATCGTGAGACATTTCTGTTAAATCAGGAGACATTTCTGTTAAATCGTGAGACATTTCTGTTAAATCGTGAGACATTTCTGTTAAATCGGGAGACATTTCTGTTAAATCGGGAGACATTTCTGTTAAATCGTGAGACATTTCTGTTAAATCAGGAGACATTTCTGTTAAATCGTGAGACATTTCTGTTAAATCAGGAGACATTTCTGTTAAATCGGGAGACATTTCTGTTAAATCGGGAGACATTTCTGTTAAATCGTGAGACATTTCTGTTAAATCGGGAGACATTTCTGTTAAATCGTGAGACATTTCTGTTAAATCGGGAGACATTTCTGTTAAATCGGGAGACATTTCTGTTAAATCAGGAGACATTTCTGTTAAATCGTGAGACATTTCTGTTAAATCAGGAGACATTTCTGTTAAATCAGGAGACATTTCTGTTAAATCAGGAGACATTTCTGTTAAATCAGGAGACATTTCTGTTAAATCGTGAGACATTTCTGTTAAATCAGGAGACATTTCTGTTAAATCAGGAGACATTTCTGTTAAATCAGGAGACATTTCTGTTAAATCAGGAGACATTTCTGTTAAATCGGGAGACATTTCTGTTAAATCAGGAGACATTTCTGTTAAATCAGGAGACATTTCTGTTAAATCAGGAGACATTTCTGTTAAATCAGGAGACATTTCTGACTGAAGCACAAAATGTGTACATGTGAGAATACTTGTATTAACCCTTCTTTACTTGAATTAAATGCAATAGCGTGCACACATTAATACACCACTTGCAGGGGGAAGGCAGATGATATACTGCTGCATGTACACATCATTTTAATACTTATATATAGAGCCTTTTCTTATCAAGCTCCACTTTGTGGAATCAGCTTCCAGTTTGTGTTCGGGCGGCGACACCCTATCCGTTTTTAAGAGTGCGCTTAAGACCTTCCTTTTTGATAAAGCTTATAGTTAGGGCTGATTAGATTCAGCCCCTAGTTTTGCTGATATAGGCTTAGTTTGTCGGGGGACATCTTACTTCTTCCTTCTCTCTGTCTATACCCGTGTACACTCATGTTCCGATTAACCCAGCTTCCCCAAATGTCTTTCTTTTTGGTGTCTCTATACGCCGGGATCCGGAGTCATGGATGATCCTGCGGTCCTGTGTCCTGGATCGCAGGATACTTTGCAGGGTATTAATTGCCAAACAGGTTGATTTAACAAAACAAAACAGTAACAGCAATATGTAACAGACTTGACTGAACAACTTAAAATGTCTTTCATCAACCAACTGTCAACGCATGCTACACAATGACTGATGCAGTCAACAATAGTGTGCACCCATTAATATGCTCCTCACTAACTTGTTTGGAGTTTGATTAAACACTCGCACCATCATCTGGCCCCTCATGTGTAATTACTTCCTCACCATTCTCTTGTCTTTTGTGGTATTATTATAAACCGCACGCCAGACGAATCTTCTTTCCCCCGTCGTGTAATTCTCTTTGTAATTCATTGTTAGAGCTGACAAAAAGGTCAGCAGGAAAAATACAAGCTATCTTTAATGTGTAATCACTTGCAGGCTGGCAGCAGGGGAAGGTTTGCGTACTCTTGATTAATTGCAGGCAGTGCAATTTGCCAGACCAATTCAATTCAAAGTCCTAAATGTACTGCATGTGGAAAAGTGCTTGGAGGAGAAAGATAAAGAGCAGCGATGAGAGTGAAACGCGTAATGGCGGAAGAGAAGAAAGAGTGTTTCTCTCTCTGCAGTAATTGCAGGTGACAGCTGCTACTTCTCCCATTGAGAGAGATCTGCACAAAGTCATTACGCTCACAAAGCGCAGGCACTGCCATGCACAATGCGTGAGTCTCAAGTTAAGAGGGGATTTACAACAGGATTACATGCAAACAGAAAAACACAATCAAGAAGTGCTTATTCATCTTCAACTCAAAAACCTCATTCCATTGTTCCCCAACAATCACTCATGCCTATCCTGTTTTATTTCTCTATTCACTGCATTAAAGTGGATAACAACACCATATTTCACTGATGTGCTGATATGGTCTTCTCTCATGTATAACTGGACTGGTTACAGTGAGTAACAGTGTGTCACCTGCTAGCTAGACTAATGCCTGGAGTGTAACCGCCTATAGCTAGAAGGTGTGCACAATATCATCAGTCAGAGTGTTAAGCATGTTCATTGATACTTTTTGTTTAATACAAGTGGGAGGATGTAATGTTTATGCAGATGCATCGTGCATTCGACACGGCCAGTTTGAGGTAAAGTAGTAAAAGAAGATTATTTTAAACTTAAGCACGCCTGGAAGTCCCTCTTGTGTCAACAGTATAACATGTTTTATAAATGAATTCACAGCAATAATACAGAAACCTAAGTATAACAAATGAGCACTTCAGGAACCATGCTGTTGCTAAAATTTGATTTGAAAACACATATTCTGAATTCCTAAACATGAATGATAAACTGCAGCTGGAGGGAGTTTAGCGCTGCTCCTTCCTCACTCTGACGCTGCCAACACTTTCCTGTTTCCAACTTTCCTCCCCATAAATCACGGCTTTTGTGTCCCACGCCATAATCTCTTTGTATATTCCCCTAACTGCTTGTATTGGAGTAGATTACCTCACCACACAATCATATCTGCTGACAATGGGGGCTGTTGACATGATGGGAGGAAGAAAAGCTTTAGCCAGATGAATAAAGAGGGAGAGGTAGGACAATGTGCACCTTTGTACATGCACACACACATTTTAAAGAGGGATGTGCAGGACTGACAGTGACTAATGGGGATTGGTGTCGCAGCAAATTACAGGAAGAACTTGATCGCCCCGCAAAGGTGAAACAAGTCCTCTCTCTCTCTGAGCTGCACCTTTAATAATCTCAGCCTCTCATAACTAATGTTATTCCCTCTGAATCCAGATGTGTCAATACCATTTACGTCACTTTTTAGAAAAACAGTCCTTGGAAAGTGGCCGCTAACAAAATTGCTTTTGACTCGTTTAAATTACACATGTTTATTAGTTTTGACTTTTGAAATTATATTTATGAGGAACAAAATAATATAGACATGGTCTTAATGGGCCAAAATGAGTCTGTCATCCTTGTAATTGTTATGCCATCACATTTAATACACGGCTAACGGAAACACATGATGAGTGAGCTGTGAAATGAAGGGAAAACAAATCACGGGTGTCACTTAGTCTTTGCGGAGACATCGACAGCCATCAGGTGGAAGTGAAGAGGTAAACACACCTGCTTACATTTCTACACACTAATGAATTCATTCTCATACAAAGCAAAACTCTGTCAAAGGGGGAAACATCCTGCTCCCATTTGGATTGGGAGACTCATAAAAAGGCAGAGGAAATGGAACGGTACCATTTTCTGAAAGTAGATTTGACCAATCTTTCTACAGTATCGTGGCCCCACAAGTTAGTTTGTGCTAAAATACAAAAGCAGAGAGTTCAGGCCTCTTGCACTGACCCCAGGTATACACACTGTCGGCTCATAGAGACATGATTTATACGGAGGAAAAGGACATTTGTATCTCTTCCGTGTTCATGAAGTAAGAACAGCACCATTTTTCCAAAGCAGCTTTTACTCATACATATAGTCACAGTTACTCGGCCAGCCACAAGTTTATGTTGAATTGCAAAGGTGAGAGCTTATGAATCCTGCACTGACCCCAGGTATACACACTATCCAGCCGATAAAGAGAGATTCATACAGAGAAAGAGGAAAGTTGTCTCACTTCTGTGTTTTTGTAGGAAGAACAGCTTTTACTAATCTATTCACAGTAACCTTACCACACGGGGCACACGTTTGTGTCCAAATGCAAAGGTGAGAAGTCATGATTTGACATGCTCTGGCTTGCACAACTAGAAATGTAACTAGAAATACAATGTTTTTTGTCTTGAGCATCGAGACAGCGTTTTTGCACAGTTCTAAGATAGAAAGGTATTTTAAATGCACTGTATGACAAAGCACAGTTTCACAACATTATACTGCTGATGTGATAGCAAGCACATTGTCATCTTATGAAAACGGATCAGCAGGTTTTATAGCTTCCATAGATTTATGAAACTAAAGTTGTTCTCTCTGCAGAAACACACACTCTGTCCTATCTTCTTCATCCTCTGGAGTGTTGCTCTGGGATTAACGATGATGATTGTGGTGCACATTACTGATGATCCTACACCCATCAGCACATTGTTCAATCTTTACCAAAAACATTCTTTGTGTCGATTTCTTCTTCCACAGCTTAGATTCCATCGACTAAATCAAGATGGAAGACGTGCCTATTCCCTGAATGACTGTACTTTATCATATTTGTCATTAAGTGATTTTGAACATGTTTTTCCTCCAATCCTTCCTTGTGTAAGCCTTCACTTCATCACTCTCACAGATGGAGGACAGTACCTGTGCGATGAGGCCCTTGCGGCTGCGGCGGGCGTGGTGGAAGCGTTTGATGAAGAGCGCCAGGAACTGCCTTCTAATCAGCTGCCCCCCGACAATGACCGAGGACCCCCGCCCACTGAGGCTGGCGCTCCTCTGGAGGTCTGTAGAGACATTAAATCAATCATTTTCTATTATCGGAGCATATGTAAAATACTTGACAATATATCAGGAATTTGGAAATTGTTTTTGTGATATTTTAGAGGTTATAATTCAGGGAAGTGTCAACTCCAACACTCTATATATTGAAATGTCAATATTTAAGATTAAATATCTTTTTTTTTTTTAAAGAATCACATTTTCAGTTTTCCCATTTTGGATGTTTAGGTAAGAAACTACAAATACAAATATTTTATAATATTTTTTTGTATATGTATTTTTGAATAGGCATTAATAGCCTTTTAGGGCTGTCAAGTTAACTCGTTAATAACGCGCTAACGCAAAAAAAAATTAACGCCACTAATTATTTTAACGCGATTAACGCATGTGTATTTTTTGTCCTCGGCCGCCCCGTAGTTTCAGAGCGCATCGAGTTTAAAATACCATCTACAAGCTGATGCTGACAGCCCCGCTCCTGCTGCCCGCTTGTGGCAGACCACACTTCCACGCTCACCGGCAGGCACCGACTGGCCATCGTGAGGACCGGGAGGGTGCATGGGCGCTGCAGCACCCCCTAGCGGCAGGCAGGGGGTGCGGAGCTCCCCTGTCTGAATTATTATTTGACGGTTATTGCTGCTCCCGCTGTGCATAATCTGTGTGCACAATAAATTCCACATTGTTGGTAAAATAATATTTTGGCCCGCCCCGAATGTTTTTTCTGTAGCACCGGACAATTCTACCTCAATAATATAATACATTAACCGTGTTTTACGTGAACCTCATCATGCCACTCGAGAGGACGGCAGGACTGTAATTTCCCGTGTTCAGTGAATGCAACAGAGGCAAGACACCAGACCAATCAGAGAGTTGCATGGAAATAAAAGTGTGCTTGTGTCATTCAAGCTCGGCTCTGTGTGTGTGGACTTAGCGCATTTAGTGTGTGTGAGAGAGGGAGAGAGAGAGAGAGAGAGAGAGAGAGAGAGAGAGAGAGAGAGAGAGAGAGAGAGAGAGAGAGAGAGAGAGAGAGAGGGACCGGTGCCAGTGTTCCGGTTTAACTGGTTCCCCGATCAACTGGTTGACAGATGTGGAGGCGTGGCCTTCGACTGAAATACACATTTCGATCGCTTCTTCTGTCGTTTACATACATCTTTTGGTATATTTGGCTGGATAGGAACACTTTGATGCACATTCAGTACCAGTGTGTGAGGTTGTGGTTACGATGGCGATATCCGGACGCGAACAGCGAGGACTACAAAAAGAAAAACGAGTTGACATGGGCATCAGAGGCGGATTTAGGATTGTAGGAGATCCGGGGCTTAGCCCAGGAGTTGTTTGGGGGGGGGGGGGGGGGGTGCAGGGGGAAAGTGCTATTTTTTTACAAGTGGGGGGTGGACCAAACATCCTTTAGGGGGGGTCGTCACCTCCTCTAGGGGGGTCCGGGGGCATGCTCCCCCGGGAAGATTTTTTTTTTTTTAAATATTGAAGTTAAAAGCATCAATCTGGTGCACTTTGAGAGCAACATTAACCCTACCTTAATAATACCTTAAATGGGACATATCATGCTATATTTGAACAACATATTGTAGGGCCATACCTATATAAAGTATATAAATAGTTTTTCTTTCAAAATACCAAACAGATCCTGTATTTTAGCCATGCCTCATTTCGCTCTATTTGCTCTTTCCAGCGCTGTTTTTGCAGGGGGCTGATTCTGTGAGCTGCACCACGCCCCCTGCAGGAGAGGGGAGCGTGCTTTGAGATCAACTGCTGGGCTGCAGCGGGGAGAAGAGGGGGAGAAAAATAGATCTCCGTCCTCCGTGTTTTATTCTTATATTATTATTATATAGTCGTTATTCATTTGTTTTAAAGCTCAATAAATAACAAAGAAGACCTTTGACCGGCACTTTTCTAATTTTGTCTGGAAGATTTAAACTTTAACGGACATGTTGACCGGCGAAATAAAAATCTAACTGAAACTCTGCCACACGGTCCCCTCGTTCCCTGGAAGAGCCGGAGAGGAGGGTGTTTGTCATCTGCTGGTGGACTAACCGGAGAGAATTACAGCGAGGGAGGGATTGCATTGAATTACAGCAGCGGGAGCAAACGCTTGCCTCGGGGAGGGAGAAAAAGAGCCAGCGCAGAGTATAAACAGAAGGGCAACCATGCGCGGGAAGTCTTCTTCGCTGCTTTTGTGGCAGACTACAGCGCCACTTACAGGCCTGGCATATGTACTACATCGTCTCCAGTGCAATGGCCGGCCGTGGCCCAACCCCACATTCCCCTGATAGGTGGAGAATTGACCAATAAGCGGAGCACCACTTCTGTGACGTAGAAAATAATTCAAGATCAGGCAGGCCGGTGTGTCCTTGGGCAAGACACTTCACCCGAATTTGCTCCTGTGGGTATTGTCCACAGTAGATGGCCATTACATGTATGATCTGTATGTGTAATGTGTATTTGTAAAGCGCTTTGAGAGTCATTGAGAAAGCGCTATAATAAATATAAGGATTATTATTATATTATTATAAGATCAGTCTGTATCATATCCGTTGCAGCCCCGTTTTTAGAGATTTGGGTATGGAGGAAAAGAGAGAGGGTTGTGTTTTCTGACACTTGGTGAGTTCCCTGGAACACCGGGGACTAGGGGTGTAACGGTTCACAGAAGTCACGGTTCGGTTCGTACCTCGGTTTGGGGGTCACGGTTCGGTACAACGAGAAAAAGCAAAAAAAAGTCCCAAATGCATAATTCCAGGTTTGTGTTATTTACCTTTGAACAGTAGTGCAAGTTTCAGTTTAAAAATAAGGAACTCTGACATTTTGAATAATTAACTTTATTAAACAGTTAAAAACAAACCACAAACAGCACCACACACTCAGATGGCCATAGTATCTATAATGGCTGATGTCAAACTAAAAGGTTTCATCAAGCTGTAAAACTAAAAAGAATGTCTTGAAAATATTACATCATAAATAATAAGAAAGTGTTTCAAGAACGCAAAGTCGTTGAAAAACATATGCCAAAAGCTTCCGTTATTTATGTTGGTCTCTCGGCTCTCATGTCTCTTGGCTTCTTAAAAACAGCGGGGATCAGCTGTTGAACTGCTGTTGTCTTTTGGGGCTCCGGTGATTGGCAAATCTGGGTGATGCCTTCTGATGTGATTTAGCATGTTTGGCGTGTGTTCTATTAGCATACCGCACCGCTATCGAACAACGGCGACACACCGTCCTCTTCCGATCCACTGCGCATTGTTTATCGTTTTATAGATCTATTCTCATCCACCATCTTTGTTTGTGACGTAAAGAGTGTAAGAGTCACGTTTCTGAATCACGCACTGGATGCAGTCACAGGGATTCAGAGTGTTGCCTGTCAGTTATTTGAAGCTTCAAATAAATAACTAGAAAGACAGCTCTGTTTGATTCACCATTTATTTGTTTTGATCACTTTGACTTGTACTCTCCACAGTGTTGGGTCCTAGATTTCCATAACAGTTGCCTGTCAGTTCCGTTGCTATGGTTCCGTTGGTATGTGTACTGAAACGAGAGCCGGTATAATTCCACGCGCGAAAACAAAATAAAAATTGGAATACGTTATTTTAGTGTCTTAAAAGTAGACTGAGGTTTGAAGGGTTAACGTTACATCTTAGGATCACTTGTAGTCATGTTCTGTATCCATACTAACATATAAGGGTATTGACTTAGTGTGGTTTTCCTTTTTGTCGCTGCTTTTAATTGAGCCGTTATGTTCATCAGTAAAGTGGAACTTCTGTGTGAACTATTCATATCTTAAACTGCACTGTAACTTTTTATTCATGTATTTTTTCTTTTAATGTTTCTTTTATTATCTTTTACTGTTTTTAAATGCCTTTGTCTGAATGTCTTTCATTTTTGTAAAGCACCTTGAATTGCCTTGTGTTGAAAGGTGGTTACTCCATGTTTACTAGCTATAAGATTAACGTTACAGTACATCTCTCTTTTTCACTTCTTACTGAGTCAGCCAGAGTGCAGATATCACCATTAGATTCACAAACCTGAAACATCCATTTCTTCACTGCTGGTGATGACATTGTTGTCAGCTGCTGATACTGCTGCTGCTGTTGCAGCTTGTGGCGCCTGCTTCGATGAAAATAACTTTCTAATATCCATAACTTTATAGGCTATTAGCTTAAAACTTGTCAGGCACTAGGAAGGATCACTTCTTCTTCAGGGCAGGGAAGGCTACGCAGTACGCAGGCTAATGTCCCGCAGCGGCTGCCTCTCTGGTGGACTTCGGTACTGCACATTACTCCCGAGACATTTAAAAAATTTTTTTTTTTTTTTACATTTTTCAAAAAAAAAAAATGTTTAAGTGAAACATCCGGGGCTTTTCAGAAAACATCCAAGTAGCCACCCCCTAGCGCCGCCTCTGATGGGCATGTCTTTTCAAAACATTGCGAGCTCCAATAAATCATTTAAACCAGCTATTGTTGGCAGACTTATTACTGAATATCGTTCTTAATGTGATACCAAGTCCACCTGAGACCTGTGTACACCTTCAGACAGCCTCCAAGTGAAGCACACGTTGTTTACTCACAGTTTGAAAGCAGCGTGGAGAAGTCTTCAGCTGTGTTAAGCTGTGATCCGCTCGAATAAATCCTTAAAACCAGCTATTGTTGCCCGAATTATCACTGAATATCGTTCTTAATGTGATACCAAGTCCATCTGAGACCTGTGTACACCTTCAGACAGCCTCCAAGTGAAGCACACGTTGTTTACTCACAGTTTGAAAGCAGCGTGGAGAAGTGTTCAGCTGTGTTAAGCTGTGATCCTCTCAGGTAAACTGTGATTCGCCCATGGAAAATGGGATCCGCCCAGATTAAACTGTGTTACATCTTCTGTGGCTATCTACCAGCGATCATGTTTAATATGAAAGACACACACATATACATCCCTTATAAAAACGGCATTCTGCAGCACTCATCCAGATCACATGTGACTGTTAACTCGTTTTGCAAAGATAGCAGCAGAAATGTCATTGCTGCATGTGCAGGGATATTTAGACTTTAAAATGCAGATGGGTCATTAATCTTGGTCTCGGCAAACAATATTAGGAATCTTCTATTCCAACTACATAATATTCAGTGTCCATCGACATGAAAATAACAAAAAAGTTCATGCTGGACTCAAACCCGAGTCCCAACAGCGAAAGTCACTCCAGCCCTGCACGTTATGAGTGCGCCACGGACCAACACGACATATTGAACCACCACACTACGATATTTTAGATTAACCTTGTTAAAAAGTTCCAGAAAAATGCAACCCGACCATCATTTATAATGTGAGCGAATGTATGTACACTTTAAGCCATAATATACATATTATAATATAGTATACTGACTGAGGTCTGTATCAAGCCTCATTAAGACCCACCGAGATCAGATATCCTTGTTTATACAAGTATAAACGGGTATCAAATCGACATCATATTAATAACGATATATGATACAAATGTAAGACTGACAACACGAATAGTTTGTAAAGGATTTATTGACGTTAGAATTATTAACAAAGCACTTATATACTAATAAAGGAATGGCTTATCTAAAGCCAGTTGAGTAGCACTTTAAATATGTTGGCTCTATGAAACCTGATGTACTTTATGATTATGTTTTCTTCAAGTTTGTATCTTCTTGGTCTTATGCACTTATTGTAAGTCGCTTTAGATAAACGTGTCAGGTAAATGCAATGTCATGTAATGTAATTGACGTGAGTGTTTTGAACACTGTTATTTTATTTTTGATTCTCTGAGGAGTATCGTGTTGATCCGTGGCGCACTCATAACGTGCAGGGCTGGAGTGACTTTCGCTGTTGGGACTCGGGTTTGAGTCCAGCATGAACTTTTTTGTTATTTTCATGTCGATGGCCACTGAATATTATGTAGTTGGAATAGAAGATTCCTAATATTGTTTGCCGAGACCAAGATTAATGACCCATCAGCATTTTAAAGTCTAAATATCCCTGCACATGCAGCAATGACATTTCTGCTGCTATCTTTGCAAAACGAGTTAACAGTCACATGTGATCTGGATGAGTGCTGCAGAATGCCGTTTTTATAAGGGATGTATATGTGTGTGTCTTTCATATTAAACATGATCGCTGGTAGATAGCCACAGAAGATGTAACACAGTTTAATCTGGGCGGATCCCATTTTCCATGGGCGAATCACAGTTTACCTGAGAGGATCACAGTTTAACACAGCTGAACACTTCTCCACGCTGCTTTCAAACTGTGAGTAAACAACGTACGCTTCACTGGGAGGCTGTCTGCAGGTGTACACATGTCTCAGATGGACTTGGTATCACATTAGGAACGATATTCAGTGATAATTCTGGCAACAATAACTGGTTTTAAGGATTTATTCGAGCGGATCACAGCTTAACACAGCTGAAGACTTCTCCACGCTGCTTTCAAACTGTGAGTAAACAACGTGTGCTTCACTTGGAGGCTGTCTGAAGGTGTACACAGGTCTCAGATGGACTTGGTATCACATTAAGAACGATATTCAGTAATAAGTCTGCCAACAATAGCTGGTTTAAATGATTTATTGGAGCTCGCAATGTTTTGAACAGACATGCCCATGTCAACTCGTTTTTCTTTTTGTAGTCCTCGCTGTTCGCGTCCGGATATCGCCATCGTAACCACAACCTCACACACTGGTACTGAATGTGCATCAAAGTGTTCCTATCCAGCCAAATATACCAACATATTTATGTAAACGACAGAAGAAGCGATCGAAATGTGTATTTCAGTCGAAGGCCACGCCTCCACATCTGTCAACCAGTTGATCGGGGAACCAGTTAAACCGGAACACCAGCAGCAGGGACCGTGTTGTTAGCATCTGGTTAGCTAGCTGCACTAACGGACATACGGAGCTGTTGCTGTTGGTTCCACAACAAGCTGGAGGAGAGCTCTCCTCTCAGACTGAGAGGCTCAGGTGAGCTAAAGGACTCTCTGAGTGTTTAGATAGTTCACTTTAGTCTAAGTTATCTCAGTGGGTCTCAAACGGTTTGGTCACAAATTATTCAAAAGGTGCACTTTGAGAGCCAAAATGAAGAGATATATGGATATACAGTATCTCTCAACATACATATGAAACAGAACTGTACACAGATTTTCTATTTCTTTATAGATATTTTACAAATCACTCCCCTTTTTAAAACAAACCGTTTGAGACCCACTGAGATAACTAGACTAAAGTTAACTATCTAAACACTGAGAGTCCTTTACTTCACCTGAGCTGAGGTTATCTGAGACTCAGTCTGACAGGAGAGAGTTCTCCCTCCACCTTGTTGTTGAAAAAGCTCCTTATATCCGTTAGCTTGGCTAGCTAGGACCAGATGCTAACCACAACGATCTCCGGTAGATACCCATCGGTGCGCGAGCTCTCTCGCTCGCTTGCGCACGCACACAAAATGGCTCGTGCCACACACACACAGAGCAGAACTTGAATGAAACAGACCCAGAAGTAAGCTACTTGTACTCACGAGGCCTATTATGTGTATAATCCCTCTCGCTTTCAGGTGGTTTTGATTGAGTGTCCACACGTGGACGTTTAAGGACTAAAAAACGATCCATTTGTCACTTTGCTGTTAGCAAATCATTTGGGGCTCCAGCTAACAGGAAGTCACTCAAGTGTCACAAAGTAATTTAGCCTATGGGTAGGTCAAAAATCGAATGGGTGCTGGCCATTGGCCTAATCATATCACCTGTGTTGGCTTTATGTTTTTGGTCAAACATTTATTTGTCTCACATTTGCATTGATGTAATCAATAATTGTTTTTGATTTAATTTAATAAAAAATAATAATCATTTTCCAAAAAAAAACATATCTCTTGGGGGTGCTTTGGCTATCCTGGGGGGTGCTTCAGCACCATCTAGCTCCCCCCTGGCGCCGCCCCTGGTCGCGGGTGTACTGTGTGTTTGCGTGTGGGGAGTGCTTTTGTGCGTGCTCTATAGTGCCCGTAATAGTGTTCACTGGAGTCCAGCACCTCAGCACCCCCACTCAAAATACCTTCCCGCACCTCTGGGAGGGTGTGTGTATGTGTGGCGCGAGCGAGGCACACCTTACGTGTTGTTGTTGTTAGCATCTAGTGCTAGCTAGCTGCGCTAACGGATATAAGGAGCTGTTTCAATGAAAACAGAGGAGCGACATTTCGCCGACAACTGCGCCGAGCACTTGACTTTATGCAGGAAGCCAGACAATGGGACATTGCACGAAAAGTCAGCACACTCAGTCAGCACTGATAGTGTGCGCAACATGATTGCAGCGTCCAGGCAGCTCCCGTTCGAGCATAATATATGCCTTGAGCTGCACATAACTCCAACGATCCATGTGTGTGTTTGTTATTCATGAGAATATTTGTCATTGTTCAAATGATAATAAACAAACATATAAAGCATATTTGTCCACTCATATGTTGATAAGAGTATTAAAAACTTGAAAAATATCCCTCTATAGAACAGATAAAAAATGTGCGATTAATTTGCGATTAATCGCGATTAACTATGGACAATCATGCGATTAATCGCGATTAAATATTTTAATCGACTGACAGCCCTAAATTCAATACATAGCAAAGCATTTCATTACTTCACAATCAAATTAGAAATGTACAGATGTCGATAGGCAATAATCTGCATGAGGAATAGACACAAATATATATGTTTGGTTCTAACTGTAATTTCTCTATTCGATTATTATATTATACATTTTTGCAATAAATAAACTCTGCACTATCACTTCAATACTTAATTATTAGAGCATCCCATATTCTCTTGTGTAATTTATTATCCACTTAATTTAAATCTCCTTTGGCGTTGATGAAATATGTACGTTTTGTTGGCATTTGCAGTGTGGTGCGCTGCCATCTTTAGGCTTGAGTTGTTTCTCAGTAATGAGTTGAGAACAAACATAGAAAGGTGATGGTGAATGAGGCCCATTGTATGAAAGTACGACAGTGAATTTCTTTCTTTTGGGTAAAATGGAATAGCGGTTTAGATAAAGAAAAAGAAAATGACTTTTTGTTTCGGACATAGCTTTGTTTATGCCCTCTTTTCTAAATGGTCACTGAGGTGAATCCTCAAAACGAAAGAAGTTAATAATTGAAGAATGGAATCAGACATTTGCTACAATAATACAACTAAGAATGAAATACAGTACGCACCTTCCACTTTACTTGTGAACTTCTCCTTTAACTCTGCAAGGGAAAGAGAAAGAAAACAAGTTTCTATTTGAAGACGTTCTGCATTGTACATTCACCAATGTTTAATTGAGCTTCCCTCATTAAAATAATAACTTGCCTCTCTTTGCAGAGGCGCTGGAAATGCTATTCCTCTTGAATGAGTTTCTCCTGCAGTCTTGCTCTGGCAGCTCCTTTGTTGCTGTGGGAATACAAATAAGATGTGTTGTTTTGGCCTGACCCAATTTAAGGTTATAAATAACAAAACTAACAGCTACCTGCCCTGCATGATGCCATATTATATATATTACTCCTGTAAGAGCACAAAGCCAGGTGCCTCAGGAATGAGATTGTAGGAGTTAACTGAGGTTTGGAGGAAGATGTATCTACTGAAGAATACAAATATACAAATAGTCGAGAAAACACTTTTAAAGATAACTGTACCTGTACTGTACATGCAATTTGAGTGACGTTTCTCCTACTTGTAAATCACATACATATTTTCTTCTTCAAAGTGCTGATTGTTTTATTCAGCTTTCAATATTCAGTATTCTATAACACATAGGTTTGAGCAAGCTCTCTGATTGGTCAATAGGCGTGTTTGATTCCACGATCAAACAACGATCAAATAGAACGTGCCTAATCACAAAGTATCCAGTGGCCTACACACGCCACTAGCCTACCGAAACTACTTCCATGAGCCTACATCGTGTGGTTTCCATAGCGACGTTTAGTGACACACAGCCGTTACACTGTTATACATTGTCTCTCGTTGGAAATCGGCCAGAGAAATCATGTCCGTTAGCGGACATAAAAACGAGTCATCGCTTCGCAGCTACTGGGCTCCATCTCTAGACAACAGAAAGATGTGGAGTAACGCGCTTTTTGCTGGTCCGGGACACGCCATGAAACGGCCACTGGAGGAAAGCTCTTCCTATAACATAGTCCTACCCGTGAACACCACAGCACCACCTGCAAAAAAGTCTGGCATGGAGTTCATGGAGAGCTGTTTCAAGAATTGCACTTTTAATGGCAGCATGAACATCCACCTTCATTCTGAACCCAAAATGTTTCAGCACCATGGACAGCCTGATTTGATTTGTTCCTCTAATCCCACACAGTGATTACTCAGATATTTAAATAGCCTAATTCAAGAATTGTTTTCAATAAATTGGTTAATAATATATTATTTACTATAATTATCAATAACTGTAAGCGGGGTAGCAGGAGTGTTCGATTGATCGGCTATCGTTACCATGGGAACTACTTTCTAGGAACTACTTTCTGACGGAGATTAACTCAAGCAGAAAGCGTAGGTTTGGGAGCAAATTAGCCCACATTATGAAATTATTTTATGATATTGTTGATTACAATGATAGTTTGTGTAATAGAATCGTCATTATTGGTACGAGTACCAATAATAACATTCAAGAACGGCCTCAAGTGTATGATTGCTTAATTATTACATGGTTTAGTTGAATACTCGATTCTGATTGGTCAATTCAGAACACGTGACACGTTGTTAATCCAGAACAGATACTGTCAAGCACTTATTGACCGTTGTTAAGGACGCTCACATCTGCACAAACAAGTCTGTTCGATTTAACTGTATACAGTTTGCTTTTCTAACTGACAAGACAAGAGGGACAAGAAAACAGCGGAGAAGTAACGGGCAGAAACCCTCCTTTTTACGCAGCGGTCCAGACATAGACATCAAACGGCAACACATATTCAGTGTGCAGTTCCTTTGGCATTAGGGCAGGGATTTCTAGATACTTCTCAAGGTTTGACATAATGAATTGTGCTACTTTTAAAGCAAGCAACGATGTTTTCAAATCTGTAATCAAAAACACTATCGAAGCAGTTCCTGCCTTTGCTACGTTAGTTCAAACAGTAACAACAGACTATTTTTCTTAGCGGATGCATGTCAATTTAAATCAATACAACTATTTTTTAAATCAATAAAATCATTTTCTAAATCCATAAAAGCATTTCAATTAATATTGGGAAGATGTGGCCATGTAATAAGCGGGTCATAACACCAGGCCGATCAGGAGCCCGACGCGAAGCGGAGGGATCTAGATCGGCCTGTCGGTGTTCTTTTCCCCATAATGACCGCGTCGCTGCACATTATCCCTTACTTAATAAGTGCCAGATTCTGTCTCCAAAGAAATGTAGACTGTCGAAGTAAAAATGGAAAACTAAGACATTAATGATTTTTTGTTTTCCGCTTGGAGTGATTGTGGATGCATGCGAAGAGAAGGGGCCTCGGGTCATCTCTACATAAACATTGAATGAGAAGAGGAATTGAAGATTCAAATTACAGAGGAAGAATGGTTTCACATACATAACCCCACTCCTGAAGCATGGAGGGGAATATGATGGAAAAGTTTAGTCTACAATAAAAATCAGGCAACAACAAAAAACGTGTCGAAAGATAAAGCGACAGGGAAACTATTGTTGCTTTTGTAAAAATGTTGGTGAAATAGGAAATCCCAAACAGCTGCCCTGACTAAAGTTGTACTTGCAGTAAATAAGAAGCTGTTACCAGACATTGGCTTCATGTAAAAAACAGGAACTGTAGCTAGAAACTGTTAAGACTTTTGTGATGGAAAGGTTGATACACTGGGCTCTGGTTTCAGACGGAGGGTGAAAGAGGAGAGCACAGCTAGTATGAGAAAAATAAAGAGCTTTTTGAACATTAAAGCATGGAAACATGTCACAGTAGTTTAGTAGTATATTCATGTTGTGATGCAACACTAGATATCATATTAGATTTTCGGACATGACAAAGGAATCCTTACAGCTTAATAAAGTTAACCTTTTATTTTAAAGGTTGTTTGGATTGTTCCATAAGCAACGTCTCGATGATCTTTGACTGTTTTTCTTAAAATATATCCTTACAGTTTCAAGTAAGAATCAGAGTAACACACATGTTTGATCTTATTTAAAAAATATGTGAAGTAGGGAAGTTATTTGGAAGCCAGTGTAAGATAACAGCCATTTCATTTGACATGATTTCAGTTTACTTACTTTCTGAATCCACTCCGGTTTCTTCTGCCACTTTGAGAAATATCTGTGAAATAAAGAACATATATTTAAAAAAACAACAATGACCTTCCCTTATTTCTTTCTGTTTTAACATCCCGCTCGAAAAATACTTTTCTGGCAAGGCTTGCAAAATGTGATTTTGCGTGGTAAATCAGTCAAAAGAATAGAATAAAACTGCTGCCTTGTCCATAAAACAGTCAGAAGCTGTTAAAGAGCCTTTTCATAACAATAACCAGAGTAAATGTAGTTTTATTACCAGCTTTCATTAAACATCCATCCGCCCCTTTTTCATTTATGTATCCCTCTCACTCACTTATTTCTACTGAAGTGCAGCCGGACTTTAAAAGGAAAACATGACGGGTAAAAAACCTTGTGGTGTCTGAATGAAAGACATTCAAAAGGAATTATTAACATCGCCCGTAGGCTGAGAGAGTGTGATTCATGTCGGAGTTACACACAAATAATTAACCAACATCTCTCTGCTTTACTGTATGTCTCAACACGAGGCTGACAAAATACTGAGAGGGAGAAACAAATAATAATAATAATAATGCTAATAAAAAACGTGTTTATGTTCCTGATGTAATCATAGGCCATGGGTTGTGCTTGTCAATTATCCATTAAGTTTCAAATCTAATTGAATCAATTATCCAGTTAGCTTGCACACCTGTTGATTGTTGCCTATCTGTGTGTTTGTCTTGGTCCACTCTGACTGTGATGAAGATGCAGAGGTGTTCTAATGCTCGTCTGTTTGCACAATTAAAGGCAGCTCATTAATCAGCGCTCCTCTCTCTGTGCTCCAGCTGAGAGCGTCTGATGAGCTGCTGCAAAATAACTGTTTCAACCAACCTGAAGATTACACTGACATTACACAATACTGCAGCTCGGGTACTAACCAGAGTTAGGAAAAGGGACCACATTACTCCTGTTCTGGCTGCCTTACACTGGCTCCCTATAGAACACAGGATAGAATTTAAAATTCTTCTTCTCGCCTACAAAGCCCTTAATGGGCAGGCGCCATCTTACCTTAAAGAACTCATTATACCCTACTGTCCTACTAGGGCATTGCATTCCAAGAATGCAGGGTTGTTGGTTGTTCTCGAGTCTCTAAAAGTACAATGGGAGCCAGAGCCTTTTCTTATCAAGCTCCACATTTGTGGAATCAGCTTCCAGTTTGTGTTCGGGCGGCAGACACCCTATCCGTTTTTAAGAGTGCGCTTAAGACCTTCCTTTTTGATAAAGCTTATAGTTAGGGCTGATTAGATTCAGCCCCTAGTTTTGCTGATATAGGCTTAGTTTGTCGGGGGACATCTTACTTCTTCCTTCTCTCTGTCTATACCCGTGTACACTCATGTTCCGATTAACCCAGCTTCCCCACATGTCTTTCTTTTTGGTGTCTATATACGCTGGGATCCGGAGTCATGGATGATCCTGCGGTCCTGTGTCCTGGATCGCGAGCCCTGGATCTTGAGTCGTGGCTGTGGTCCTGGATCATCGGTCCTGGATGGATATCCTCGTGGATTCATCTTCCTATTATACACACATGCATTTCCAAACATCTGGACTACCTATGTTGCAAATGTATTATCTTTTCAATTTACACACGGCATCTATTGCACGTCTGTCCGTCCTGGGAGAGGGATCCCTCCTCTGTTGCTCTCCCTGAGGTTTCTCCCATTTTTCCCTTTAAACTGTGGGTTTTCTCCCGAAGTTTTTCCTTGTACGATGTGAGGGTCTAAGGACAGAGGGTCTAAGGACAGAGGGTCTAAGGACAGAGGGTGTCGTATTGTCATACTGATATTCTGTACACACTGTGAAGACCATTGAGACAAATGTAACATTTGTGATATTGGGCTATATAAATAAACATTGATTGATTGATTGATTGACTGAGAGTAAGTTATAGGCTAAAATGTAAGGTTGCTTCTTATACTGCGGGAGGGGTGTGATTTATATTCTGTCCACCAACATTCTGAATGCTTGTTTTCAGACTCAGAGAAGAATAATGATAGGAGAAGCAGAAATAAACAGTACATATGGTGTGCAGTGTAATTGCAGTCATTATAAAAGAAAAAGGTGAAAAACAATAATTAAATAGTTTGTATGTAGTGTATTATTTTTGAATGAAAATGTTAGCTTTTTTGTTTTGTAAGTCATAATTATGATCATTCATTCCTTAGGATTCAGAATCAGGAGGATTGAAGCAGTAGTTCTGTATGTGTATTTTATATTATGTAGCCTCATTCTAAGCTGCTCTGAGTGTCTGCAGGCTGTTCTCCCAGCCGTACCTCCTCCAGCGTGGTGTCGGAGATGCCGTAGCTGGTGAGTCCGAGCTCAGCGGAGGCCCGGTCCAGCTCTGAGAACAGCAGAGCGAAGCTCCCATCTCTGGCTCCGGCGTACGGCAGCACGAAGGTGATCTCCTGGCCGATGCTCTCCAGGAAGACGGCCCCGGGGACGTGGCACCGCACAATCTGACCCACATCTGACACGTCTGCAGAACCAGAGACACAGAGTTACTGAAAACACCTCAGGATGTCTGAGCACACACCAACAGCTCTGTGGGAAATATATAGTTATATTTCAAGTCTGTTATTATTAGTTTTACTATTTTATATCACATTAAAGTTGATTTATTTGGGTATTCAATTGTATTATTATTTGTATGCATTATTGTTACTATTTTTACATACATTTTAGTTCATTTCTTGGACTGACAAAACAAGATATTTGGATTTTCTTATTTTATTTGTATTAAATATATTACATTTATTTTTATTTTATCTTTTTATTATGAATTCTTACTTAAATCTCTCCTATTTTCTTTTCTTTTTGTATTTATCAAATGTATTCTTTAACCTGCAATAAATGGATAATACTATTTGGTTGTAGCCCTACAGAGAACTCAAAGAACTTGAAGTGAAATAATATCAGTCAAATGAACACAAACATCTGAGAGAATATGTCAGAGCCGTGGTGTAACGTATGGAGAGGTGTTGACCTTTAAACACAGTGAACAGATTTGTAGACACATTCCTGCAGCCGGTCTCTCTGAGAATCAATCAGCTCAGAGTTGCAGACACAGGGCGTCTATTATCGATCAGAAACTCTCAGACATAATTACTGCAGCAGCCGCTTTATTTATGAAGAACAAAATAGATCAGCCTCACTCTGGATTATTTGTGCGAGTGTGTTTGTCTCTGAGTAACACAGAGGAATGTGCTGTCACTTCAGGAAATGTGAGGATGATAGTTATGGCATTATCAATCTGAATATCATGTGTGGAATCTTTATGAAGATGTGAGTATTGATTTATGTTCCATGCATTATAAACTCTTACTGTTGCTACCTGTACCATCAACCTGCAGCATGTGTTGATTCTCTGTGTCTTTACATGTACTTCTCATTATAAAACTCCATTGAGAAATACGTTCTGGAAAATGAGATTATAGATTTGAGATAATTTACGAGATAATAATTGGTTGATAACTTATCATAAAGGACATACAATTAAGATTTGAAAAGCATTTGGCTGTAGTTTCATATTTGTTCTTGCTATCATTTATCAAAATGTTGCTTTGAATTGTTTGAAACAAGAATGAGTCGTTGTTAGAATAGAAGGGGAAATGGATCAAACTCTTTATTTCAGACCTGTATGTTCTTTTTATGCATTCATGTGACAAGACATTAGAATAATGAGACTTGTCATGTGTTTTGTGTGTTTTTGACTTGCCAACTTATATATGAAATCACGAGAAAACCTTCCAAAGACCTTTTGATGCTGAAGAGCTTTGTACATTGTCCTCTGTATCAGCACAACCAAAGCATTTATGAAATGTCATTTTAGTTTCTAGTTACGTGTTATTGAATTTGAAGGACCAAGGCCAATCGATAGAAGAGAGGATAACAGCCACCTGAGACTGATCACATGGATGTGCTTAGAAAACCTCACAACGTACTGTAATGACATCACTATGGTCAACTCGTGCTTCTATTGGCTAGTGCTCCAACACATTGCACGTTATAGGCTAAGGGGCGGGACATCTGTGAGCAGTTGACCAATCACAACAGAGCCGGCCAGCTCACCAATCAGAATATACTCGGTCATAGTATAGGCACAAAATACTAATATGAGCATGAGCTGAATATGTCCCCTTTAATATAAAAAGGAAGGAGAAGAACTCTGGATCAAGGTCATCAATTATTTGAAGAAATTCAAAATAGAATTCCCTTCATTTAAATGTCAACATTGTCTTCAAGTTCTCTGTATTCACAAAGCTCCTCTAAGTCTTTCTCTATCAATAAACTACTTCCCAATGTGTCCTCACCATTTCAGTGTGACATTGAGGTGCACTTCTAAGGTGGTTACATGATTTCAACAGCTTTCCTGTACAGTCTGCTGGTTTGGAATTGGAAATGTGGAACAGAAATCAATGAGAGAATGGAGTTTTATGGTTATTGTTTGCGTGTGTTGGAGCTGTTCCCAGACTCCTGTGAGGTTTTGGAGCTATAGCTGCTAACTCTGTGTGTGCTACCGTGACATTGAACACAAGGTCTGAAAAGAGACGGTGAGGTGAGCTAATCCTGAAATATGGAGGCAGGAAAGGAGATGCAGTTACTGTAGTACCTGAGGGGTCCGAGTTGGCCCAGGTCTGACTGCTGATGCCGTCATCTGGACTGCTGCTGCGAGAGGTGAAGTCTTTCTCCTGTTAGTGACATCAACACACAGAGGACACATCTGTAAACAACAACATGTTCATTTTAGTAGACTCTATCAAACATTAACATTGAAGAGTATTGGGCTGTGGCTTCAGGAAATGTCTCAGTTTACCTTTGGACATACTACATACACACTAAAGACAAACAAAAAGGTATCTGAGGAATATTTATAATATATTATTATTGTATATAATATTGTTGATAGGGTGACTAAGAAAAAAAAATGTTGAATATTTTAATATGTCTGCCTATTGTAGAGGACCAGGATCAATGGGTGTGGTTACCTACTTTGAGGAACTCATTGTAAAGGCGTGTAAATCACAAGTTTTCATTACATTTTTATATTTGAAAGATTCCTGCTGATATGACAGTCTGCCATGATTTATATTCGATTCAGGCGCCTGCAGTCAATACAGTACATGCTGATTTAACAAGGTCACATACATTTATATCAACTGCCAATCAATCACCATATACAAATGAAACACTTAAATAGCGGGGCTTGAGGAAAGACATTTGAGAATTAGACACTGTGTTGATCATTAAAGTGCCACTTTTCTCATGATTAAGTCTGCTTGAATGTGTAGGAGGAGAGAGCTTGGACAGACATGGTAACACAATTTAGTCGCTAAGTTATTTAAAAAACAATCTAAAAATACATTATTTAAGTGCCACATGTTTTGGTTATGGTAGAGGTCGACTAGTGACAAACAAAAGCATATCCGAATGATGTTTCCACTTTGTCAATGGCCAATATTTGGTCTCTTTTGTGTTGAAAAGTGGTCTGCTTACATCCTTGACCTGACTCTGAATGATCCCGTTTCTCTGTGCCGCCATCTTGACGCTCCCCTCTCGCACCAGCGTCAGGTAGTAGCCGCTGCCGAAGCACTTCTTCAGGAAGAGCGAGGAGCCGCAGCAGCGCATCTTCCCGTTGGAGATGATGGCGATGCGATCCCCCAAGATGTCCGCCTCGTCCATGTGGTGTGTGGACAGGATGATGGTGCGGCCTGAGGAGGAAACACACCAGTGAATGGACTCAGTGAGAGAGAGAAACACTGGATTGCAAATATAATCAAATTAAAGCTCAGATTGAAAAAAAAAAAAAAGCTCCTCTGAAGCATTTTCCCTCTTTGGATTTTGTTTGTTTTGACAAGAAAATGTGTCTGGGATCAGAAGCGTTCGAATCAAGCCAATATCACAATCTGTCTCTGCATGGTGCTCTCTTATCTCCTCTCTGCCAATTCCACACTGTTTTCACCAACGCGGCAACAAAGCTCCAGAGGAGTGTGTGTGGGTGTGGATCTGGGACAGAATTAAAATGATGATAAAGGCCTCACTAAGCCTGCTTTCCAGCGTTTCCTTGAGTCTTATTTCCTCTCTGCTCGGAGACGACGAAAACTGATTGCAATGACAACGACAGCATCCACGGCGAGGCTATTCACAGATGTGCAAATCCTTTAATATCACGCTGTATCAGATAACAAGCGTTCATTATCACGCACCCCAAACACCAGGACAGAGGGAAGGAGTGTAATGAAGTCTCAGTCTCATGGCTGGGACTCTGCAGAGTCACTTTTTATGGAGTCGCTTTTAAAACATTTAACCTCATCTTTTCATCGTTTAGTGACAAAAAGGAACCCGATTCAACTCGGACTCTTTCAGCTGTGTGAAGCTTCTTTAGCAATGATGGTGGCTCTGCGCATGCAACGTGTGTCGTGGTGTCCGTTACAATGCATGCATGTACACGCTGCTACTTTTAGACAGATTTTCAATTAGTGATTAACTCTAGACACTCTTTCTATGCACATCATGTGAGCACATCTAGTTTATCTTCACACTGTAAACATTGCACACTCTTCTACAGTATATCTTTTGCACATTTCTGTCCCATATCAAACATTCCAATCTCAGAACATGCACTTGTATATCTTCACTTCATTTGGTGTTTATTGCAGAAGGCTGCTGAGCTGGTTAAACCCTCACAGTCCTCCTCCTCCCCCCTTGTTGTGCCCTGTCACCAGCTGATCAGCTAAATCCCTCCTCAGTTAAATATTGTTCGCTTATGCTGTGCCGAGCAAGTCCTCAAGAATAAAAGTCCCCAAAAAATCCCCGCGCTGCACAGAACTATTTAGTATAAGGGGGAGAGCGCGCTGCTGATGAGGGGAGGGGGTGAGGAGATATGATGGACGCTCAAACTCACACATAATTTTCCTCAGGATTTGTTATGCCTTACAAGAGGAACATCTAAAGGCTCAGTGTCCTCTGAGAGTTTGGCGTAAAATAAATGTGTTTGGACTGCAGACAGCCCACTCAGGTTTTCTGAGTTATCGTGTTTTGCGGTGCATTACAGCAGAAAGTGATATATCAAAAGCAGTTCAGGTAAATTGGAAGTACTCGCACAGCAAAGAGCGGCTGGAAATGTTCCGTTATTCAGCTTCCTCGCCTCTAAACCAACCTGAGAGGAATGGCTTTTACAAACTGGACAGATGTTATGTACTTCTGCAGGCAGATGAATTATTGTGCAACACTTTATTAACTGCCGTCTGTGGAAAGCATCCGTCCTTCTATTATCTTGTTTTTTATTTAAAGCGGGGGACACTATGCAGGCTCAAATTCACACTGCGAATATTATTATTAACCTGCACGCGTCAGACTGTGTGAGGGAACCAATCCCACGCAGCCATTACACATTTTCCATTTCAATATAATAAAGAATACACTGAAATAATTTATTTTGTTCACTGGAAGAGATTCAGATATGGTGTAACTGCTTCTGAATGGACGAAGATACATCCAGCTGCAATCAGCATCCACATAAATAAAAATAACTTGCATGCTCTGAAATGATTTTCTTTGCAGCTCTGTTCCTCTCAAAGTGAATCACCTTCCTACATGGGTCTCAGTGCTGTACTGTGCCGCTGTAATATTCTGTTTATTGCATTTTAGACAAGCTGCTTTATGTAATTTCACTGCACAAGCACTAATTAAATCGTAATAACTTGACTTCAGAGGTGCTAATTACTTTTTCACTTTCAGTGGGAGAAATCTAGTTTCATTTGCTGTGTAATCTAAATCTTGTTTGGTTGCTTTTTTAACAAAAATGTCATATTTGTGTGGTGCTTTCGAGCTCAAATGAAAGAGAAGCAGGCCTCTCAGGGAAAGCCAATTCAATCAGAACACTTGTTTGAAAAGCCTGCACGCTTAATTAGCTGTGAAGAGCCAAAACAAGTAGAATGTTCTATAAAAACACACTCTGTATTGATGTGCCAATTAGAGGACTAGCAGGATGTGGGAGTTCTCATTAACGCTGAGTTATTTGTGGAAGCTAATGATGAGCTAATGACAGACAGGGCGGCATGTCACTCAATGCACATTCAACATTTGGACACGTGTTGGGTTTATGTTGCTGTAATGTCCGTGTCCTGCAGCAGGAGACACACAGTATGTAACGCTGACTGATGGAGGGGACAATTACAGACTCTGTTGAATAGAAATGTCAATTAAAGCGTCTCAGATTCACTTCTGTTCCAGGACAAATTACAATTTCTGTCCACCCACTGCAGAGTCAATCGGATACTGTCATCACCCTTAACTCTCCTAATCGAATGTTAATATACACAAGCGCTAAAGTTTACCTGTCGCTCAGCTGTGGTTGGAAAAGTTATTTTTTGTGTTTGTTTTTTATTGTTATAATAGTTTTCCCTTTCTTTTCTTGTTCTCATTATTATCACTTAATATGAACACTATCAGTAGGTTAGTGTGTATTCATGTTAATTCCTGCAGTAAAATACACAAACTGAAATTATTCACATGTGAACTGTGAACAACACCATTAGTAAGTTAGCGTATATTTATGTTATGTCCTCAAGTAAAGTTACCAAAACACATACAAATTAACACTTAAAGCTGACACTTAAAGCTTACTTGTCTTGACTCTTGAGACAAAGCTCAAGACAAGTAAGCTTCAAGACCTTTTTTAATGCCTTCGAATAAAATGTGCAGGAATACTATTATTCTTATGGTTATTCCACAAATTCTAACAAAGTGTACATTTATTTGAATTCCTGATTTTCTTTCAAACAAGTCAGCCCCTCAAGAATAACACATTTTAAGCCATATTTCAAAGCTATCAGAAGTAAAGAATAACACGTTTGAAGTATGTGTAAGGACGCACATGAACCCGGCAGAGCGTTGGTTCTTCCTCACCTTGTTTGTATTTGAGCAGCAGGTCCCAGATCCCCCTGCGGGCGTAGGGGTCCACACCCGCTGTGGGTTCATCCAGGATGACGATTTTTGAGCCGCCGACAAACGCTATCGCCACAGACAGCTTCCTCTGCATCCCGCCTGCAACAGAACAACCTCCATCAGGTATTATGTCTTAAAGAATAAAGTATGTCCTGTGTTTCTATGACACAATATGGGAACTGATTATACACTACATGTGTCAGGATGAACACATTTAGTGTTTTTTTCTCTTTTGCACGACGGTGCAAGAAGATTGATGTCAGAGGAGTAGACACACCTTCCTCGGCTTACTCCAGTCCAAATGCATCTGCTGCAGAGCTAATGTAGTGGAAATGTCGGCATGCATCAGCCTTCAGAGTCATTTTCGGTGATTTTGCTCACAAGTAACCCGTGACCGAGGACAATTTGTCAAGCTCATGTCCCCCAGACAATGAATTACACAACCTGCAGTAAAGGGTAATCTGAAGATGATATTCCCTCCCAGGAGGAATACATAAATACACCGAGCACAGAAAGGGATGAACACATCCATGAAATTGACATCACTGCATAATTTCACCAGACACACACCTGACAGGTTCTTAGCCAGATCCTTCCTCTTGTGCAGTAAACCAACATCCTCAATCATCTGCTCCATCTCCGTCCGCACCTCCTGGCGGCTGAGTCCCTTCAGACGGGCGTAGAAGTAGATATGCTCCTCCACTGTCAGCCTGGGAAGAGATATGAACATCAATAGCAATAAAAGAGGCCATCGCCTGCCACTTATTTATGTTAAAGTGTTTGAAATGTCCAGAACTGTCACATTAATGCATCCTGCAAGATGATGAGGCTGCTTTTTCTCAAGTGCACGTTTGGAACTGATAGAGAAAAGTGGGATCAAAATATGTTGTGATGTCTATCTCTCTGTGTGCATGCATTTTAACCCTGTTTAGTAGAGATGCGTCGACTGTCAGGGATTAATATTAATGAAAGTAATCTGCAGGTATTCAGACGTAATTATGATGTAGGACTTGCTGTTAATCAGTTTGTGCAGAGAAAGAAACCGAAGGGACGCTAAAGGTGAAATGAACGAGTTGGGAATGATGCCATCAGGAGAAATATGATTTTTAGGAGAAAGGGATAATGATGATGAGCCCTCATTATGCATGTTTTTAAATTGCACAGTAATGATCTCTCCTTTTAAAAACACTGAAATGAAAGCATGGATTTAGCAGTGTTTAAACTTGCAGATTTCCCTCACTCATTGAACAAGACGTTGTGCTGCGGACACATTCCCAGATACTTCCTGATGGAGTCCATGTCAGACAGGATGTCGTATCCGTTGATCAGAGCTGTTCCCGATGTAGGAGGGAACAGGCCGGTCAGGATGGACCTGCAGAGGAAACACACACACACACACACACACACACACACACACACACACACACACACACACACACACACACACACACACACACACACACACACACACCACACACACACACACACACACACACACACACACACACACACACACACACACACACACACACACACACACACACACACACACACACACACACACACACACACACACACACACACACACTCTCTCTGATTATTATTAAGCTTAGAGATGATGCATAACTCCTTTGTAATTATAGAGCTGGAAAGAAACTTAATATACAACTATTTGGAACTGTTTTGGCCAGTCCTCGAGACTTGCATTATTTGATTTCGTTAAAATAATACAATTATGAATACAAAATAATGTTTTTAGTCTCTCCAAATTGATTTCACATGGAATAAAGTGAATAGCTAAAAGCATACATAAACTATTTTCTTCTTTTTTTGCATTAGTTTTTTTGCATTAGTTTTTTTGCATGCTTCTTGCTTATGTAACTGTACAAATAATAAGATAGTAGCATGTGCATGTTTTCAGTGCTACAGTCCTTCCTCTGTTATGTTTGGTTAAAGTCGCTCGGAGCTTTTTCTTCTCTGCAGCCCTTAGTCTTACCTACAGTTTGTGTCCTCGCTTTTTTTAAATCCCTGTCATCCTAAAACTCTTCCAACCTATTGGCCCAATTTTTTTTAAACATGCAGAGCACACCATTCTAGAGGAGCAACAGGTGACTCACATGGTGGTGGTTTTCCCAGCTCCGTTGTGTCCGAGGAAAGACGTGATCTGATCCTCGTAGAAGTCCATGCTGAGGCCGTCCACCGCCAGCTTCTTCCCCGTCTTGTAGATTTTAACCAGGTTACGGATTGAGACGCCTGCTTTCATATCGGGCGGTGCTTTCTCCAGATACTCTGCAGACACACGCAAACAAAACACGCATTATAAAACATGCCTTCATCATCTTCATGTGCCTCACTGACAGAAAATGATATATTGAGAGTGACACATTGAAATGAACTTAAATACAATTATTTATTTAGAACACTCTGTATTCCTTTAAAAGTGTAACATTTGAAGACACCTCACTCGATCCTCTGAATGTTAATTGGAAATATCTTTTTTTAACGAGTTGCACACCGCTGTTCCTCACAAAGCACCAAGCTCCATTTTCACCTGAAGTGACACATCAGGTGTTGCTGTTTCTTTGCGAGCCGTCGCGATAAACTAACACTTCATTCTCACAGACACACACACACATAGTACCTACCGCTGTTTACGGAGGGGTCCTTCAGAGAGGGGGGGGGAGCGGTCGTCACAGAGGCGGTCCCGCACCAGTACGACGCCGTGACGGGGAAGTACCACGGCTTCGGGATCCCATACTGACCTGGGATCAGGTAATATTCACATTTTACTTCAGAAATATGAATTACAGTTCATGTTTCCTCCCCGCACATCCTGTCTCTCCGTTATAAAGCATTACGTCTGTTTGCATGACTGCATCAATATTGCATACATACATATTCTTAATGACAGGATGACCAATTTGTGTATATGTGTATATCCATATGTAGCCAATGCAAAACTCACATATATTATAAAATCATATATCTCTACTCTGTACATTCACTGAGTTTCTAAGAGAATCATTAGGTGTCAAATGAATCAGCTTTAACAACAGTGCATACCTGGGAAGACGTTCTCGATGTACCAGGTGAGCAGCCAGTAAAAGGCGGCGTCGAACAGCATCATGACGATGGAGACGATGAAGGTGTACCTCTCGCCCTCCTCCGGGCTCTGGAGGATGTTGGACCACTGGATCCCGATGCCTTGCTCCTCGTACTTCGCAAAGTTCTCGCAGCCGTACCCGAACGCCACGCAGGACAGCAGACTCTGGAGGAGTAACAAGAGCATGGTAAATCAGAAAGAGTGTGAGGAGGAGTTCATGCGTGCAGGACTTTAACCAAGCATCTTTTAAATGTATTTAATGTACCTAAGATTCAAAATCTTTATTATTGTTTTTGTCTTATTTATGATGTACTTTCTACCGAGGGGGTCATGTGTTGTGTATTTTTAGATTATAATTATTATTATTTTTTTTTATTCTCGACTATCTGCTCGTCTAATTATCGGCAGTAAAGGAGCAACGTCATTCCAAAGCAACGACTCAGAGGACATTGCATTCAGTGATTCAGGTGATGACTTAATCTGAGCATCGAGGGCACGCTCAGCTGATCGGCAGCGGCAGACAGAAGGAAGCTCAGCTGCTGCGCCGTCTTTGTGAACATCTCTCGGGACTTCATTTCAGAACAAAGATGGAGACTGAGCTGCAAACTGAGATTTGTCGGTGCTTTCATACAGTACAGAGGGAAATTGCAAATGATGCTTTTGCCCATGAGACATCATCTGCAGCGGGCCTATCACTCCGCACCGCCAGCTGTTGCATCACGCCTCATTTGCTCCCAGCGTGTGTGAAGCTGCAACGATCACAGAGACTGCCTGCCCGGTGTTACTCTACCAGGCTGAGGAAGAGGGGCGACCTGCTGCAGAGACACAGACCTCCAGCTTCCTGTTTCCCCTGTCCTCTGACAAGCAATCAGCAGAGAGTCAGAGAACGAGGTGACAGCAGGGCAACCATCCTTGACCTCGGAATGAATGGCTGACAAAACTACAGCAGCCACTTACAGTATATAGCTCTGAGAGGAGGAGGAGGTGGCGGACCAAACAAGCGCCTCACATGAACACATGTCAGATTCATCTGGCTGCAGCCACAGAGCATCGTTAGAGGAAGAGCGATCAGCGGCGCTGTGCAGAAAGTCGTCTCTGACAGCTGCATGACGGACAGGAGCACAACCAGCTCCTGTGTGACGAAGATTGATTTGATAAACTGGAAGAGTTTTTATTCCTGCAGGAACAAGTCAGAACAGAAAGGCTGGAAAGTTTAACAACACCGGGAATCGATTAGTTACTTGGCAGAATATTATTTTGATACTCGCAACTACTAAGAGAAAGATCAGCATTGCGATGAGTAAGAAAACTGGTTCATTTATGTAGGTCCTTTTTTAAGATGAGATAAGATGTACTTTATTCATCCCAAGCTTTACGGACAACATAGACATTGAGAGCCTTGTTGTATTGAATTCCCTTTGTGTTTCTTGCAAACATAAATATAGTTAATTGTCTCAGTTTATTCTATATTAGAAATTAAATTAGTAGAGCTGAAAATAATCACACACACCAGAATATTGGCAATTATTTGAGAGAATAATGAGCAGTGCATTGTGATTAGTAGGTAATACTAATGTACTTATGTTGGGCTATTGAGAGTTTCCTAAATAAGAGTGCATTATTAGACATGTCTTAACAAAACCCATAAGCTGAAGTGAGCGTCCAGATGTTGAAAAAGCAGGAATCATGACCTGATCGCAATATCAAATGATTTTGCAGGAATTAGCATTTTCCTCCGGATTTTTCCAGGACAGAAAGATGAATTGAAAATATTTCCTAAAAACAGAATAGCTCGAGGCGCTCTATTGTTTCCACCTCGTTAAGTAGTGCAGGTAAAAAATATATTTTAAAAGTACAGTACAGAGTGGTAGGATGTGATTCCTGCCTGCAGCTGCTCTCAGAAGCTCTTCTCGTAAATCCAGGTGATCTTTAGAAATTATAGAGTTCATTATCAAGGACAATGTGGGGGACAATTTGTATGCCTCGGCACGATGGGGTTTCATCCCAGCTCTGCGCACACACACACACACACACACACACACACACACACACACACACACACACACACACACACACACACACACACACACACACACACACACACACACACACACACACACACACACACACACACACACACACACACACACACACACACACACACACACACACACACACACACACACCAGTGATGAAGTGTGAGGATGAACTGGATAGTGGTTTGGTCAGAGGAACATTGCTCATGCTAATTAGAGGAGCAGAGGGAGATCCATCTCACTGTGCAGAGGCAGAGGGAGATGTAAGTGCCGGGGGAGTGTGGAGATTTAAAAAGGTTTGTACTGCTTTATATTTAAAACGCATACATCACCTGCATGCAGAGTGCAAAAGGAAATGGAGTGAAATAATGTTTACGGTCTTACTCAAAGTTATTTCTAATGGATGTCGGTTTGAAGCAGGTTTAACAAAGTACAATACATTTGAAAGCGTGTCTATTAGGAAGCCTGTATTTTTGTATGTATGTATTTTTAAGATATTTAATCTAATCGAACATTTCGTTTTTAGTCCTTTCAGACAAAACCAATATGAATATTTAATAGTTTTCATTATTTTAATCTATTTATTCAGGCATGCATTTAATTATTTAATTCAATTTCTTCTTACATTTAAAAAATAATAATTTGTATGCATTCTGTGGATACAGCTGAATGGTAATGGACATTTTATTAATACATATATAAATAATATAATACAACCATTCAGACAGCGCTAGACGACATGCACACAACAGTGTTTGCTTCTCCTCGAGTTGATATCGTATTGTTGAAAGGACAAAAAAGAGAAGATAACCTGATGAAGTTTTGGGACGATACACAGCGATGAAGATTCAGGATGCTGTGTCTTTGTGTGCAGAAAGGACAGCGTGAGGACAAATGATAGCAGCAGCTCCATAAAGGTCGCAGAAAGGCTACTCTGAAGGTTGAGCAATGGTGCAGCATTTATCTTGATAAGACAGAAGAGGGCGGAGAATGTTCCTCACTGTGCCCGTCTACTCCCTTCTTTATGTACGTCCAGTTTTAATAAAGTTCTGCAGGTTTGTGGCAAAATATGTCAAGACAATTGGGAAGCAATGCAGAGTGACAGGATGAATATGTATTCCTAAATGATTGAATGTTTACAGTTCACAGAAACTCTCAATCCATCTTGCAGACACAACTCATTATCAGAGTTATGCAGAGAGGATGAGGGCAAATCTATAAAGAAATAATCGAGTAGATGAACTTCCTTTCAACATGAGAAACGTTATCAACCTGCACCTGATGTAGCTACTTTGGACTTTGCACACGTCCAAAGTAGTAGTTGTATTTTCATAATTACAAATATCTTTACATTTGAAAACAATTCATACTTTTGCATTTACATTTTGTATTTCCCTGCCACTTAAATAAAGGTTTATCTAATCTGTTTTCTTTTGTATTGGGACAACAGAGCACAATCAGTGAAAATGATAACATGCAAAAAAAATATATAAGACATTAATTTATGTATGAATCATTGTACGTGTTTATTTAATTATTTGTACATTTATTTATTTGTGTGGAAATGTATTCATTTATTTATTTTCATTTGTATATTTTTTTTCTTTCATGTTTTATTTGATACTGGATAAAAGAATAATTTAAATTAATTAATTAAATTCAATAATAAAAAAAGATCTTAACCATGTACACTGAACACAAATATAAATGCAACACTTTTGTTTTTGCTCCCATCTTTCATGAGATGAACTCAAAGATCTAAAACATTTTCTATATACACAAAATAACCATTTCTCTCAAATATTGTTCACAAATCTGAAAAATGTTGTGATAGTGAGCACTTCTCCTTTGCCGAGATAATCCATCCCACCTCACAGGTGTGGCATATCAAGATGCTGATTAGACAGCACGATTATTGCACAGGTGTGCCTTAGGCTGGCCACAATAAAAGGCCACTCTAAAATGTTCAGTTTTATCACACAGCACAATGCCACAGATGTCGCAAGTTTTGAGGGAGCGTGCAATTGGCATGCTGACAGCAGGAATGTCCACCAGAGCTGTTGCCCGTGAATTGAATGTTCATTTCTCTACCATAAGCCGTCTCCAAAGGCGTTTCAGAGAGTTTGGCAGTACATCCAACCGGCCTCACAACCGCAGACCACGTGTAACCACACCAGCCCAGGACCTCCACATCCAGCATGTTCACCTCCAAGATCGTCTGAGACCAGCCACTCGGACAGCTGCTGCAACAATCGGTTTGCATAACCAAAGAATTTCTGCACAAACTGTCAGAAACCGTCTCAGGGAAGCTCATCTGCATGCTCGTCGTCCTCATCGGGGTCTCCACCTGACTCCGGTTCGTCGTCGTAACCGACTTGAGTGGGCAAATGCTCACATTCGATGGCGTCTGGCACGTTGGAGAGGTGTTCTCTTCACGGATGGATCCCGGTTTTCACTGTTCAGGGCAGATGGCAGACGGCGTGTGTGGCGTCGTGTCGGTGAGCGGTTTTCTGATGTCAATGTTGTGAATCGAGTGGTGGTGGGGTTATGGTATGGGCAGGCGTATGTTATGGACGACGAACACAGGTGCAATTTATTGATGGCATTGTGAATGCACAGAGATACCGTGACGAGATCCTGAGGCCCATTGTTGTGCCATTCATCCACGACCATCACCTCATGTTGCAGCATGATAATGCACGGCCCCATGTTGCAAGGATCTGTACACAATTCCTGGAGGCTGAAAACATCCCAGTTCTTGCATGGCCAGCATACTCACCGGACATGTCACCCATTGAGCATGTTTGGGATGCTCTGGATCGGCGTATACGACAGCGTGTTCCAGTTCCTGCCAATATCCAGCAACTTGGCACAGCCATTGAAGAGGAGTGGACCAACATTCCACAGGCCACAATCAACAACCTGATCAACTCTATGCGAAGGAGATGTGTTGCACTGCGTGAGGCAAATGGTGGTCACACCAGATACTGACTGGTTTTCGGACCCCCCCAGACCCCCCCAATAAAGCAAAACTGCACGTTTCAGAGTGGCCTTTTATTGTGGCCAGCCTAACCTGTGCAATAATCATGCTGTCTAATCAGCATCTTGATATGCCACACCTGTGAGGTGGGATGGATTATCTCGGCCAAGGAGAAGTGCTCACTATCACAGATGTTTTCAGATTTGTGAACAATATTTGAGATAAATGGTTATTTTGTGTATATAGAAAATGTTTTAGATCTTTGAGTTCATCTCATGAAAAATGGGAGCAAAAACAAAAGTGTTGCATTTATATTTTTGTTCAGTGTATAACAGTTACATTTCCAAAATATATCCCATTTATCTTCTTGGAGTACAAGTTAATTTCTCCATAGAGCAGATATAGTTTATTTTGTTAATAGGTAGAGCAAAAGTTACTTTGTAAAAGTGCATGCATTTATTTTATTATTATTTATGCACAAAACGTTTTTAGGTGGAATATCTAAGATTGAAATGGCCTACTCCTTTCCAAAAAGGCTGCACATGTGGACAATGCCAAACATGTGTGCATGGTCATCTTATCTTTAATAATCAAACTTAAGTGTGTTTGGATATACAGTGCAGGCAATGGAAAAGGAGCTTTGATTGCCAAAGTGTGATTATAGTGGCTGATAACATACCTCAGAGTACGGTGAGTAGGACAACAGCAGGAGGAGATATTAAAACAGACTCACCACCACCACCTTGACCTGGAAGCCCATGACGTCCCTCCAGGCGTAGCAGAGGATGTGCGGCAGGTAGAGGACGAAGTAGATGAGGCCGCCGCACGCCGCTGCGAGGTTAGCCTTGGAGAAGAAGACGCTGATGAAGAAGCACTGCGTGACGGTGGCCAGGCAGAACACCAGCAGGAAGACGAAGATCACAGAGGGGTCGCTGTACTGCAGAACCTTACCGTACTGACACAGGAAGCAGACACGTGACACTGAAGCAAACACTTTGGAGTTGTAGTCGAGGAGATTGGAGGAAACAGATTCAGAAAGTGTGATTCAAGATGATTATTTGAGGAGGAGGAGGCAGAATAAAAGAGCTTTAAAAGGGTTCAAATATAATTTGTTGTGAAACAACCCAACATGAAACTCTGTTACTGTGCCAGTTTGAAGGAGGACCCTACTCTATTTTTACTGAGTTTAAATCTGGAGAGTCCCAGTTTGGAAAATGGTGCTTTTTGATGCAATTATGATTAAAACCTTGTGATTTAAACGTGTTTTCCTCATTAACGTAATGTCAGACTGAAGTCTCTGCAGAAGTAGAGCTGGGTCCTCCTCTAATCAATAGTAAATCATGTCACCTTCAGGATGAGAGCGAGGAGCACGGCGCTGAGGGCCAGCGGCAGCAGGCTGGACACCGCCCAGCTGAGCCAGTAGATGGCCCCCCGCAGACCCATGATCCTCACCGTCTCCTTCAGACGCGCCTCCTTCTCCGCCACGATGCCCTTCACGATCATGGCCACCGAGTAGATCCACGCTAACGTCATGTATAAAGGCAGGGAGCGGGCCAGAGAGCGCAGGAACCTGGGGGGGGGGGGAGCCGGGGGCAGCTTATAACGGGGGTCTGGAGGATGACACCAATGCTCATGTGCAATACCGTTAACGCTTCATTACCTTACAAGTTATCATAGTTTGTAAATGTTACCGGCTCACCTGTAGTTTATATTAGCCTGCTGTAACTCCTAGACTTGTTAGGCTTGCAATGCATCCTGGTACATGTAGGCATTGCACATCAGGAGCAACATAAACCTGGGTCTGGAGTATGGCTGCTGATGCATATTTGTTTTCTGCCAGCTTGAAGATTAAATGTGCAAATTATGTGTCTTAATAATTGTATTTTAATAATAATCGAATATAATCATATATAATTTGTGTTCATTATGTATTCATTTTGTCTCCAGGTTTTGTTTTCATCTCTCCTTTAACAGCACCTGCGTTATGTTTTTTCTCCTGTGGCTGTTTCATATTTGAAAAGTTATACAAAAAGACACTGAAATATGCCTGACCGCTGTGCAGAGCCACATTTGTATCACTTTGATCTACCTCTTTTACATGCTCATCTGATCCTATGTTAATCATATTGATTATCACTGCTGTCCCAGAGAGGCTTCCCTGCGCAGACTGCATGTCCTGGCTGAGATCTCATCACGTCCATAAGCTTCCTGATTGTAATGATCTCTGCGTGCAGTCACATCTCCATGCTCCTCCTGCTGACTTCCTTGTCCAGAGGAGAGGCATTCAGACACACATGGTGTTAGGGCGGCGCACCAGGAGGAAACTGACACACGTATCACCACAGTGCTGATAAAAATGTAACCTTAAAATGTACAAATAAAACTTCTGAATGTATGCAGGCATGCAGTTTGAAGTGTGTCTGCACTTGACGCAGGGGAGTGTGTGGGAGAGGAATGGGATTTTAAGTTTGAAAGTAAATGTAATGTTCCAGCAGCCGCACATTTCTGGATCAATAGCGTCTAATTACATTAATTCGTTTTAGTCCTGTGTGCATGAGTGATTGATGACACGTCAATAACACAGAGGAGGTCTCTGTTGTTGTGTACGACTAATTCATCACATTTTAATGAGTTTCAAAGCATTTGGAGGATGTGTCAAAACAAGGACACCCTGCAGCGTGTGTGTGTGTGTGTGTGTGTGTGTGTGTGTGTGTGTGTGTGTGTGTGTGTGTGTGTGTGTGTGTGTGTGTGTGTGTGTGTGTGTGTGTGTGTGTTGATCCTCAGTGATCTGTTGGTTATTAATAAAAACAGACTCCAGAACAATGGAAGGTAGTCGCTGCTACAACAGAAGAGACCGAGTGCACGTGATCAGGTGTCGGTGACAGAAGCGTTTGTTGTCACACCTAATCCAGATACAGCTATATGATAATTGCCGTTTGATTTGCTATTATTAATATTAATGCGATGAGAATGGCTGTGAAATGATCACTTAGAGCGGGGCTGCGATCTGAATACACATCCTCCTAGGCTCTGCTCTAACTCAATTTATTGTTGTTAATGTTTACAAATGGCTGATGGCTCCAAACACATCATGCTGATGGGAAATTACATTTCACCCAGCTGTTCAAATATCATTTTATTTGCCAGCCGCATTTCCTAATTAAACTGCAAAAAATTGATTAGGCCGATCGAGAATAACAATCCTTTTTATGTCGTTTACAACACTTCAGAACAAGGAGCTGAAGGATGTGCTGCAATAATAATAATACTGCATGCAACTTGAAACAACTAAAACGTGTTCAAGTAGCTAATAAAACGTAATGTTGGTCACATTTTCTGCGAACAACATTTTTTTCTCAAAGTTTGTGCAGTGATGGATGATGTTGGGAGCATTAGATAATCACGCTCGACTGTATTATGCATCATGCGCGCGATGAAGCTCAGATAGCGTTGCTCGTCTTCACTATTGTTCACTCTTCGGCCTGCGTGCATTATGCATGAGCTCAAAGGCTGCAGAAATAAATCTACTATCAGACTTTTCCTTTAGTCGGCACGGAAAAAGGAAATATTAATCTTGTTTGGCTATATCTCTGACACATAACCCAGGAGTTCATCCATCCTACTTTTTCTCACAAATCAGAGCCGTGAATATTAAAGTTATGAACACACGGGATGTAAAAGGTGCAAAACTAGAGCGGGAGAAAATGCATTTTCATATCATTCAGTCCTCCAATGATATGAAGCACCAAAGAAGAAGAAGTGATGCAATTACAGGAAATAAAAGGGCAAAAACAAAGCAGTGATATTAATTTGACTTAATTGCAGTGTTGCTTCCATGCTCAATTAATTAGACTGATGAGGCTGATTTGAAGAATTAAGGGTAATGATTTGATTCTGTGCTCATTAATTGGTAATGATTAATAACAGCGAAACATACCAAAACACAAAGCATGAACAATCCTCTCACCAGAGCAGCAGGTTTATATTTTCCTGCTTCTAAGACTACAGGAAATACAACTCTGACTTTCTGTAGAGTTCGACTCCTAAATGTACCAACATATCATAATGCCTCGTTTTGCATATTTTAACAAAACATTCCATAAATAAAAAATGATTTAAATGTAAATTATCAAAAAGGGAAGTTTCACTACTACTACCTGTAGTGTCCCTCTCAAATTCAACTTTTCAATACACAAGGATGCAGCTTTGTTGGTGTTATAACTCTCCAAAATGGACATTTATGAAAAATAAGTGGCTATACTTTGTCAAAGGGTCAAATGTGACAAAAAAGTATTGGATGCATGTATCTTAGAGGAAACAATAACATCCAAAATCCATATTTAGGAGTTCATTCGACTACAGTAACTTTGTCTATTTGTTTGACTAAAGTTAGCGTTAGATAATGATTCATTTGCATATTTAAAATAACACAAGTTAATGTAAATACTGAACTTGTGATATCTATTCGTTACATTTGATTTATTCACCTGTTGTGTTCACTTTAAATCAAAATTATTGTATGCATTATAAAGATGTTATACTTCTTCAAAAGTAAATTAAATAGTAGACCTTTAGTGCAAAACAAGTGGCTAGCTTTGAGCATTATATTGACACTGCATGCTTTGTGTTTGGGCATCTGCGCTGAGTGTCTCCTGCCCACTGACCTTCACCATGATGCTTATGAGAGCACATGGCACCATGAGCAGAACCATGTTCTCGCAGAACGTGGCGGCCCACAGGGCACCGTTCTGAATGCCCACGGCGCGCAGCACCTCCTTCAGGCGGAGCTCCTTCTCTAGCACCAGGCCTTTGATGGTCATGCACACGGTGTACATGAAGGCCAGCACCAGGAACATGGGGAGGATGGTTCCGATCCTCTGGATGAAGCTGGACAGAGCAGCAGAGAGGTGAAGCAACAAGGCAATACAGGGTTCTTTAATCTGCTGAAAATGCCTCTGTGTCTATTTTTTAAGTTTGGAAGTACTTAGTGTGAGAAAGACAAAAAGCTCACATTTTCAGATGGGGTCAAACATGTTCATTTCATAGATAAACAAAGTTACAGCTGGAATCAGACACGTTTGGTCAAAGATGGCCACCATTTATAGAGGCCAAACCAGAATGCCAGGCTCATATTCATGTCTCGGGTGAACGTAAATGCCGAATACTAACAACAGCAAAGAGACATTGCCGCATCACCTTGGGCTAACGGTGAGTTTGATGAGCTTTTTACTATTTTACAACATTTGAGGTGAAATAAAGATGAATTGATAATAAAGATAATGGCCCTAAACAAAAAGAGAATCAGCTTTTTACACGCTTACTTTATTTTAAAGGTTGTCTTTTGCAATATTACCCTGTACATGCTCAGGTTAGGAAGAGAGAATCATTTTGTTTTCAGCGTGAGGGACGATGGAGACGATGGAGCCGTATCCGCGGACTCGCTGCCTGCGAGGCGTTTTTATCGTCACGCTGAGCTAACCTTCATAAACCCGGTGCATCAGCTCAATCAAACAGTTAGTGCTGCAGCGCTGCCAGACGTGATGTATGATCGGAGGCTGTTACAACACAATGAGGCGATATTAAACCAGATTCATAATGCCACCAAAATGCCATGTCAATAGCTTCTCCCCAGGCAATATAACAAAGTGCTTCCTGTGCTTTATTAGACAGCGAAGGAGAGACACCAAATAGATTTTTGACAAAGTATAGATTTCTACATCTCACTGTGCTTGCATTCCATAAATACTGACGGTGTAATGCAAGCAAAGCTCTCACACACACAGAGACACAAAGTAAATGCTATTTAACTATCTAAGCACACGTCCAGCACATTTTCATGCAACTACTGTCTCTTTTAATGATGGCAAAGTTATTTTTTAAGGCCTTATTGCATCGTATCCCCTTTAATTGCTATTCAACTTGTAGAATTTTCTTTTTTTTGCAGAAGTCTACGGTGGCCAACAGGTGCACATGCGCTACAGCGGCCCCAAACATTTCCATCAGGAAAAAAGCTGCAGTTTAATAAAAATGCAAATATAAAAACACAAATGCGACCAAAAAACATGCAAAAGGAGAAACTTCTTCACCAACATGACGAAACATAAAGGCAGAGACAAAATGCTGCAAGAAGTTGAAAACACAACGGAAAACAAGCGACGCTAGAAGGGATTATAAAGTTGGCCAACTGTCACTGTTCTCATAGTTGTATGGGTTTCGGCAGTATATTTGAAATGACTAGGTTCGTTTGTAGCGAGCTAGCTTCCAGCAGATCTGCAATAATACCGGAAGGAATCATGCGAACTGTGACAGTTAGCAAACTTTATTATCACCGAATCTCCACAAGCACTCCGGTCCCAGCTGTGTGCGTCACTTTTTACGGACCCCTGGTTTCCGTTGTGTTTGCAGTGTTTTGTTTATGCAAGCTTTTAGTAAACGCTGCGCATGTTTCGTCAAGTGTGCAGAATCAGATGTTTCTTAATTTCCATGTGTATTGGCAGTGTTTTGGGCCAACCTAAGAGACGGTCATTTTGAATCAGTCATTTTATTTTCCCTTTGAATTGCCGCGCATTCACACTGCGGTACTTTTCCCACAAAGGTTCATGCGAACTTAGTTCATGAGAACTCTTTTATCGCGTTCACACCAAAAAGAGCCGGTACTAAAAGTAGTTCATGCGAACCTTTTTACCCTCTCGAAAGTCCCTGCTAGAGAGCAGGGACTTTCGAGCGGCTCTTTTGTGAGAAAAGAGCTATATTTCTGATTGGCTGGGCGGATTGCAAACCACGCCCCGTAAAACTCCCAAAAAGTTTTGTGAAGCCGCCATTTTATTATCCTCGCATTAGCATTATTAGCATTAGCATTAGCCCAGCGCAGAAACGCAGAGAGACTAACTTATGGCAACACAAAATAAAACATGGGAGCGGTGGAGATGAGGAGGTGTCGGCGTTCTGGCGATTTACTCGGAAGGCTTCAGTAGAAGCTGCTGGGACTCCCAGCAGCTTCTACTGAAGCCAGTCCCCAACTCCGGGGACTTCCGGCCGGGGACTTCGGGCGGCAGTATACGCCGTGAAGTGGTTTGCGGCCTGCCAGTAAACCCAAAGCAGAAGAAGAAGTGACGTCAGCGGCTTCATTTGCCTAATCCCCCCCCAGGGACCTTTTCCGGTGTGAACGCGATCTGTACTTAGTTCATGAGAACTAAAGAGTTCGCATGAACTAAGTTCGCATGAACCTTTGTGGGAAAAGTACCGCAGTGTGAATGCGCCTCTTGTGTTGAAAGGTGCTATATAAATACACTTGCCTTGCCCTAATTTATTTTCAAAGACGTTACCTTTTCAAATTGATCTTTGTATTCTCCTACTGTGACTGCTTTTATTCTCTGGGACAATATTTCTGGAAGCCAATTCCCTCATAATGATATGATGTATTATGAAAGTAATGTTTTGCATGGAGAGGTTTGTCAGTAACTGCAAACACACCAAAGAGATGAAGTGAGTTCCAGTGAAAGCCAGAGGAAGTTCATTTCAAAGAGAGAAAGACAGACTGTTTTTGGAGGACACTTCCCCGGCCCTCGAGGGATGGATCACTTTCAAACGAGGACTTGATTAGCTGCAGGATGGCACAGAGTTTCCAGACCTAGAGCGACTAAAACCACAACCTCTTACGAGATTAGAAGAAGAAGAAAAGTGCCTCTGAGTCTGGAAACTTGAAATCAATACGATTTGGCAAATAAAGCTACATTAGCACCTCTAGTTGTGAAAGCATCAGGTTGAATGCTAATTAAGGGTTTATCTCGATAACATCTATGTAACAGCTGACAGACAATAGGTGGTGGGGGATCAGTGATGCACGGCGTGTCTGACACTCACAACCTTGCCACCAGATGCTCCTGAATTATACATCGCTGATCGATCGAGGTGCTTAAGTAATAAAAGTCCCTGCAGGTCTGTGTTAACATCAACAGCCTGACCTACATTTAGGGACGCTGGAGGACTGATTCTCAGGAAATAAAGACGAGAGAGGAGAGAGCAGACTCCCACAGGACGGAGGGCTATTCTAAAAAAAATCTCATTCTGAGCAGACATACCAAAAATACCTGCTGGCTGCAGGCGGGCACTCATTGAAGGGAACGGACTTTATTATTCAATATTCTGCTAGAAATGATTACTGAGAAAGAGCTAAATACACATTGAAAATCAGCCTTAAAAAAAGAATACTGAGATGAATATAAATACAAATAATGATGACCGCAATATCAGGTCAAGTTAAAAACATGAAGGCATCAAGTGTAAAACAAACTGAGAAATAATTGAAATATCTTTATCCACATTTTCTAGTCAAACAATATTCTACATGTAATCATAGATCCACCAGAGCTTTATGGGCTTATTGATTAAACGGATAAATGAACAAAGATAAACGTCCGGCTTCTATTATCAACCTGTTGATAGGCTACACATCGTCAGCATTGTGACCATTAAGCATCCAAATAAACATGTATATCCCTATTATTCCCTATTATCAGCATGGATAAACACTCTTTATAAAGCTGTATTTGCAGTAAGCCTTTTTTCCAGGGAGTGGCTACTTTTTCCCCAGGAATATTGTCCCACTTCTGCACCGAGCCCATGGCATGAAACTGCTGATGTTATCTTGTTATGAGCTTCAGATGTCCCAAATATGCTCCAATATGTCACCCACAAGCAGTGCACACATGAGGTTAATTACCTTCTGATCACGGTGCACAGAATACCCCCGTCTCATCCTGAACCAGCTCACGCCCACCGCAGCCTGCATCGCGTGTCTCTCAAAGCAGCCTCAGATCTCACACCAAGCGTCTGATGTGCAGCACAGCCTCAGTTCCTAACAAGAACTCTGATTCATCCTCTGTGGGCAGGGGCCGCTGATAAAGGGCCGTTTAAGAGCTGTCGGCCCTGCAGGGGTCAAGCTTCCCCCCCCGCCCCATCATTATCATCTCTGTGTTTAATGTGAGTATGAAGACCGAGGACGCTAACACCGCTCGGTTATCTGCATCTGGAAATGCCAGCAGGGTCAGTGGTGTTGAAGAAGCTCAGATTGTTCGAAGTTCATCGGGAGCAGAGAGGAGGGAATGAGCAACGCACAAAAGAGGAAATCATCTCAGAGGCGGGCGTGGTGACGAGTGTCCAGGTCAGAGCAGATAGTACGGCCTCAAAGTTTATCAGAGAGGAGGAAATATTGTTTCTGTGAGATGATAAAGGACAGAAAACTAATAACAGTTTCCTGAGCTAAGTGATACATCTTTCAACAACTGTCGAAAAACGACCTGCCGTGTCCAAAATGAATAAACTTCCCTTTGCCAAGAACTGTGACTGCAACCACATATTCATGTATCCAACTCTTCTATTAAGAGTATTTGCATGTATGATATTTCTCACATTTTTCAGATGGTAGGAACATTTTAAACTAATAAAGTAACTTGATGCTAAGGTCAAGTTATACCTGAAGTACAATCTCTATTCCTTCTTCAAGGGGACATGTTCTCAGGTTCATATAAGTATGTAGTGCCTCTACTCTGACACGTTTCCATGCTATAATGTTCAAATTATAGGGGTGGGGGGTGGAGAGAAACTCCATCTGGAGGGAACTTTGGGATTTAAGCCTTTGAAGACCATTAACATGCACTTATATAGCACACTACATGAAAGGGAAAACCACAAAAGGCAGAATATGGCCTCTTTAAGTGTAAAATAACAGAGGTTTTCCCATCATGCCTCTTTGTGTTTGCGCATCTTTCCTTTATGTGATTCCGCTCTGTGTATTATTTATGAATGAAATAGCCATTTTAAGGTGTTTATAGAAATGCCCAAACCGCTCTGCAGGAGAAAGACCCAATGGTGTCGCGGCCGCAAATCCAATTTATCTTCTGTAGTAATGAATCCTTTGTGTTAGGAAGACGAGCTGCATGACGACGCAACAGATACAATGTGGGTGAGAGTACTCCCTGATTTCAAGATGGAAGGATTCATGGCTTTGGGTAATACAAAGTGCCAAAAATGCTCAAATTTAAACACCTCCACTGGGTGTAATATTTAGTTTAACATCCTCCAATTAGTACTTCTGAAACTATCGTCCTACCATGCATGCCAAACCAAGTGCACACGATGAAATATGTGCATTTGACAAGGTTTAAAACGCAGCTGCAGAATGAAGTGCAAAGCATTACATCTTTAAGCGGCAATGGAAATATATACCCGACAGAAAGTGCGCCATAGATGTTAATTCAATGCATATTAACATTCAATTCACATCGGTTCAAATGCATCTTCAATCTGAAGTCATGTGTCTGTAGAATATGTTCATCCAAATAACCTTTTCTGCAGATTCTGTGGGATCCAAAGCAAATCAGATTTTTAAATGAGCTCCCTATAATCTCTGATCGTGCGTTTCCCCACAGCGAGAGGATATGCTGCGTCTTCTGGAAGGGGCGTGTCGTCGGACTTACATCTCCTTGGTAATTATCCTCTCCTCTGGATGGGATCATAATGTTGTGTGTGGGTGGGAGTCATTTCCACACACTGAGGAAATCTGAGGAAGATTAAGAGTGATGCACCGTTGTTTGTGTGTGTGTGTGTGTGTGTGTGTGTGTGTGTGTGTGTGTGTGTGTGTGTGTGTGTGTGTGTGTGTGTGTGTGTGTGTGTATGTGTGTGTCCAACATGATATCAGAGGGGAGTCTTGCTCTCATTTTGTCTAGGATAAAATGCCGCAGAAACGTGAGGAAGCTAGGGACTCGCCGTGGTTGCGTAAATAATTCAGCATCCATCAACTATTCAGGAATTTCCTGTGGTTTGACTCAAATCAATAGTATCTCCTTCATTCCTTTCCCCTCGCTGACCCTTAATGATTCCACTCTCCTGTTACATTTTGATTACAGTGATATTATTACGGCAGTCCTCTACCTCTGCGATCGGATATTAAAGAAATGTACGCCAGACAAATAAGAGGAAGTTTCCGCGGGGGAAATCTGAAGGCCTAAGTGACTGATCAGACTATAACTCATGTACGTGGCGGCGGTGAGTGGCACCTCCCCGGAGAGCGCACTGTTTTATTGCTGTAATACCTCCTTCCACTGGCGCTAATCACACGGCTGTCAGATAGCGGCTCTGTACTCACACGTCATCCACGTAGCACGGGTAGGGCATCTGCTGCGCGAACACCCCAAGCGGCTGCGTGCTGGGGGTGTGCGCCCGGATGATGCCGTGGTCCATCATGTCCTGCAGGTAGGAGAAGCCTCCCCAGATGTAGCGCAGGTCGCTAAGGGGGTTGTCCCGGGCCCCCGGAGACCACGACCTTATTAAAAAAGAAACACCATGATCCGTCTCGGCAAAGGGTAAACTAGAAGCAGTCAGAAACACTGCCAGGAGGTTTATAGAGGAGACATGTCACACAGGAAACTTTCAAAGACAAACAAAACACATCAGAAACATCCAGAATTCTTCATGTTAGGGATTAAAAGGAATACTTTGAAAAGTTGCTCGTTGCTTGAAGAAATACAAAATAACAGATTCTTAGAGTCTTACCTTTAAAATGATAGCAACACCGATAAAGTACGTTTTTCTAAATCCACAGCTTTAGAGGATAACCCCTTAAGTGATACTGATGGCAATAAAGTACTTTCATTGATACCGTTTCTTTTCCTACTTGTTAATGGAACCATTCAGACGCACACAGTCAAATTGTCTTCTCGTTATACACAATTTGAAATGTGTCAAATCGGAGAGAGTAAAAACAGAAGCAGGATACGAGAGGTTCAGTCACACACCTTTCCTTTATGTTGGTGGTGCCCTGGGCCTCGTCGATGTCCATACGGATTTTGTACTTGACGTAGGGCGGGGGGAGGCTGGCGTTGGGCTGCAGGTTCTCAAACACCAACGCGGCCCAGTACGTCTCGTTCTCCAGGAGCTCCTGCGCTCTGCTCAACAGACGGCTCTCAGTGGGGACCGCCTCAAACTTATTGAGCTCCAAACACTGCCAACAGAGGTACCACAAATGACAGATTAAGCAGGTTTGATACAAATCAACAGAAAAGGGGATACATCAGAATTATGCACGGACTCCCTGACAGAATGGCAGATGGATATTTAGAGAAAAGCATCACTCAGACTAACAGAGATCCAAATGATGTGGCGCTGCCAGAGGGGGGGGGGGGGCATGTTTTGGGCTTCAGCAGAGACAACAAATGAGATACAGCCTCGATCTGCAGACTCGGCGCGGCTTCATGAAAGGATAATGAGCAAGGCATCCTGGGAGGCAGTCTCACCTGACAGCTGTCCACACAGCCCGGCTGCTGCAACAGTTTTATCATCTCTCCCCCGTGACCCCCCCTCTCTGAGCTATATCAAGCTGCAGCGGTAAACAAAATATCACAGCAGCAGCAGCAGCAGCATCCCTCAGTTATAACGGTCACACAGTTTGGACAGAGCTGAGGCTGCAGGAGTTGGACAAAATAACTTGTTGGTACTTATTTTCACTGATACTGCAATTAGGATATGACCATTTGTAGCATCTTTATTGTCATAACCATTGAGATATATTCATGGTGTGATTATTATAGAGAGTCTGTACCAAACAAAGATATGTTTCCAGTTCATAACTTCTGTAGACTGGGACTTTTCTATTGAAATCAGATATTTTAACATATGTCGCCTGTTACTAAATATGACTATAGTGCAATGCAACCTTTTTATTATGCATTTTAAAGTCTGGCGCAATGATACATTCCATAATACAGGTGTAACAATTCAATATATAAAGTCTTATTCTAGGAAAACCTTTAGTGTATTAAAACCATCGCAGTCCAGTAACATGCAACACCACAGCAATACCTTTTCAATCTTTCACTAATATTTGCATGTTTTTGAGACAGTTATCTGAATCTACAGAAGTATGAAGATGCTGTATTTACTAACCTTTATGTCGATTTTTTTTTTTTTAATTAAATAGATTCCACGATCTCAATATCTTAACCCTAGGGTGATTGTGGCTGTAACGTGGTGCGGTTGTATTTCAATGGGAGGATTTGTTAGGGTGTCACCTTGTGTGACAGCCTCTTCCTCTGTATGAATGGGTGTGACTTGTACATTGAGGAGTCTTAAAGGTTAGTACATGTCGGGGCAGTTCAAAGAGAAGCAGCTTGTGATGTAAAAGCAGAGGATTCTTCAGCCAATCAGAACATGGACTCAGATAGTTATTAAATTGCTAATATGTATTCATTCAAGGACACACATTTCTCCTTTCAGGCACCTATTAGCAACAGGCTAACCAGTATTGAACACATGTAGACACGTTTGTCAGTAAGATTAGTGATGCATATGAAAATGTGACTGATTTTCATTTGCTCTCTAGCAGACACTGGTTTATATAAGGTGTCATGGCTTCATTTACTCAACTATATTAGTGTTTTGCACGTAACCTTTACATCAGTAGTGCTGACAGTGTGTCATATTAAGCCCTGGACTGGAAGACACTCTGTATTTCTGCAGATGTGTTGACTTAGAGAAGAGGAAACAAACAATACAGGCTGTATAATAAAGTCAGTTCTGAGCGATGCATTTTATATAAGTGCCGAAAAGAGATCTAATTAAGTTGGAACTTCATTGGGCGAGTGTGTTCAACCCAAGCTGCCATCTTACGTGCCTGTAGATTTATATTAAAGCACGTGTGTGTGTATGTGTACATGCACACACAGGGAGAAGAAGAGTTTCTGTGGAGACTGTGCCAAGATCAATACATCACTGTCGTGTGTGTGTGTGTGTGTGTGTGTGTGTGTGTGTGTGTGTGTGTGTGTGTGTGTGTGTGTGTGTGTGTGTGTGTGTGTGTGTGTGTGTGTGTGTGTGTGTGTTCTCCTACAGACTCACTGTAGTCAGGCACATAACAATGTATTTGTTATGATGATCATGGAAGCTGTGTTGTTGTGACAAGTGTTTAGACAGTTTTCCAAGTCAAGGACATTAAACTTTAATGAGAATAACACCAAAGCAGGAGATTACAAAAAAAAAACAGCAACAAAAGGCACAAAAAGCTCTGCGCTAAAGACGACAAGTTGCTGGTTCAGTTGGCTCATCTGAATTAGACCCTCCAGAAAAACGCGATTCTGCGATCGCAGAATTTACCGCATAATCAGCAAAATGGCGCAGATTTTTAAAAGGCCGCACAATCCCCGCATTTTTCCACACAAAGTTGAGAAAAAAAAAAGTTAACTCGTCTTGATGTGAAGTGATGATGATGATGACGCGACGTCATCAGCTCGCGCATTACAGAAGGTAAACAACACCGTAGAGTGAACGTGTGGAGCTCTCACGAGAGAGAAAACACCAAGATGAAAACATCTAATCCATTTCATTTACCGACGAACATTTCTGCTAAAGACCGGGCAAAGCAGTACCCCGATGCCTTGCACGAAAGTGGGAGGAAACTATTCTGCACCCCGTGCAACTGTGTGTTGGAGCCATACAATCTATGGTTGGATCCAGAGCCATTTAATAGAAGAGTTACGACATCTCCGTTCACTCCAATGGACCACTTTTTTACAGCAATGGCGGATCGTGGAGCCTCTCAATCGTTCCCCGGAAGTTAGCGCCAAGGCTGGCAGAGCTGTGGAGTTGCAGCATAATAGACCGTCCGTGACGGACTTTTAAAGGTAAGAAGAAGTTTAAAGATGTATATTGCGGATATTATCAGTACATCTGATTCAAATGAACATGTGTATTAAAGGATGTCAGTGGATTATCCCTAAATTAGTAGATTTAGGGAACGTTTACAGATAACAGATTAAGCTAGCATACCGAAGCAAGTTAGCAACACACGTTGAACAGCCTTTTAATTGTAAATTCCGTTCTCTCTATGTCATTTCGTCCAACATGTTGAATTAGAGAAGAGGGGCTTCTAAACGGGATTGTATGCGGGGATGGAGGGAGTTAAATATTAGATAAATATAACTTTGGTGCGTGTAAGAGTGAGTGTTTTTAGCAGAGCCATATTGTGTCCTTGTGATTCTGTTGATTATTACCTGTCTGTATAATGTTGCAGCCCAGCTGATTCTGGATTGATGGCAAAGGGAGAGGGACTTAAGTGAGAGTGAAAACACAAGGTAAGTTTAATACTACTGTTTTATATAAGTAAACACGTTATCTCCCCAAGGCAATAGGTGTGCTATATAGGTGTGTATAACCCTTTCTCCTGTCTGTTACTCCCTCTTTCAGCACAAGAACCAGAGGGGGGTTCAATGGAGCCTGAATACCTGCACTGAGACCCTCACCCTGCACCCCGAGTCTCAACTCTGTGTTTTTCAAGCCTTTCCCTGTTTTTTTGTATTAAACAAAACATTAAGCTTTCCCAATGGTGTGGTTTTCGTTTTGTGAAAAAGTGCAAATGCAGTGTTTGTATATAAATCACATATTTTGTTGCTGTTGGTCGTGAAATTGCTCCTGCTGACTTGAGCCAGCCATTTTTTCCTCCGCTCTGTGTCAGTGGGGAAGCCGTACATTCGTACTCCTTTCTCTGAGAGATTTGAGCATCCCCAGGCAGCACATCAAACCATGGTGGCGACTAGGAGGCAGCACAGCAAACCAGGACAACACGGAGGAAAAGGCACCGACAAACTGCATGATATGCTCTTCAATGTTTATTGAATTCCATGTATTTGCAATGGAAGTTCCTAAAGCAACACATTTAACATCATCATCATCATCATCATCATCATCATCATCATCATCATCATCATCATCATCATCATCATCATCATCATCATCATCATCATATCCTGTCGGTCTCCTGTCCTTTCTGAAAGCCATAAAGATGACATTAGTCATTTAGATAACTTGTGTCCTCAATTACCATGGGGATACTGAAACTACCATGAATTTAAGAAAATGGTAGAAATGAATCTAATCTGAATTTTAAAGTATTACTTTAGATCCCCTCCCTCTAAATGTATCAATACACATTAGAAAGTGATGCTCCTGACTACCATACAAGTTTAAGAAGATAATATTGGTTTGAAAGAATTCAAAGCTATAAATAAACAGCAACAGGCTCTTTAACCAAGGCACTGTTAGTAACATGTAAACTAGTTGTTCACACTAATCCTAATAGTATCACTTAATATTAGCAAATTCGATTTTATTTTTGAAAACATATTGATGTAAATACATACACATATCGATTTGTTGTATAAATATTGCAAATCAAAACCTTTATTCACTAATAATTACCAAAAATCGTAGTTCTATCTCCTGTTATCAATGCATTCACATTGCCCGCCATGAACTTCCGGGGAACGATCCCTCGTCTACATGAACCACGTGACGATAACCGTTTTTGGACTTCCGGTGTCGTAACTCTTCTATTAAATAGCTCTGGTTGGATCATAAGAGAAAATCGACGGTGACGACCCACTTTGATTCATTCAAAAATGCTTTCTGCTGCTGCGGACAAGAAAGCCAAACAACTCACGTTCACCGAGGCATCAACCTCCAAAACCCTTTCGAGGGCTACAAAAAACGAGGTGAGAAGCCTACAAGATTGATGCTGGTCAGATAACGAACAAGTAAATTAAAACAGAATGAGGCGGAGAAGTGTGTGTGTGTGTGTGTGTGTGTGTGTGTGTGTGTGTGTGTGTGTGTGTGTGAGAGAGAAAGAGAGAGTGTGATTAAAATAGCCCAATTGCTTTTACAATAAATAAACATTGAATGTGTTTAATTGTATAGTAAAGGGGTTTTACGTTAGTGGCAGGTTGTGTGTGAGAGAGAATAAATAAATAAGACATCCCAATATTTTTTATTTTGCAACTTTCCGCATATTTCACAACTTCCCGCAATTTCACCGCATAAAATCACATAAAACCCTGCATGTTTGATCGCATAATCAAGGATTTTTGCCCGCGTTTTTCTGGAGGGTCTACTGAATGCTTTTTAAATCACCCAACAACTGAGGGGTAAAAGTAGATCAATTGGGATTTTAAAACGTATGTTGCCACTGAAAGAGAGCACTTTAAAAAGAGAGCACTTTAAAAAGGCAAATCTAACCAGAGAACTCACCTGGGTCATTTCAGGGGGCCAGGGAAAATATGAGGCACCGATTTCCTCACCAGGGAGAATTATATTTGAAATGTCAGAGAAAAGGCTATTTTCTCATCTCTCCGATGCAGGAGGAGCATTTAATAAAAGCACAGAAGAAGAAAAGAAGACTCACGCCCAGGAAGTTGGAGAGCAGCTTCAGGACGTCGGTGGTGGCGTTGTAAACGTTTCTCCAGTCGTTGGGGGGCATGCCGGGGGGGCGGTCCTCCGGGGGCCCGTTGTACAGGAAGTTGGTGAGCTGCTTGGACGTCCACCCCGTGCTGTCTAGGCGTTGATCCAACACAGCGGCAAACACCGGATTCCCCAGCAACGCCTGATGTCAAAGAGATTTTTAATTGTGGTGAGAGCACGACGAGCTGCTTCAGAACAGGAAGCATGGAGGTCAGCTGTGACAGTCATTCTGCTGCAGCGTTAATTAGGAGCGCTGAGATAGGCGACACTGTGCTACAATCATTCCAGAAGAGCTCATGTACAGAATGCAGTGCAAATGTACAGTATGTTCAACCTGCAGGGACATATAGAGTGAGAACATGTAGAGAACATCATTCTAAATGACTGCAAAAAGTTATTATTTTCCAAAGTGTGCAGCCTTACAGTGAATGCTAGCATTTCCTGTAGTGGATATATTTACAGTGTCTGTACCTTGCCTCACATTTGGAACATCTGTGGTAGTGTAATCAATGTGTTTATACTGTATCTACTATTTTGCCTTTCTGGTTGGATGCAAACTGCATTTCATTATACTCTGTGCAATGAAAATAAGGTTGAATCAAATCTAAATAAACAATTAAAGAGTGATCACTAACCTCTCATTACCTACGCCTACTGAAATATACAGTTTTTTCTATGTTCCGATATAAAGTAAGTGCGCTGTACCTCAGCAGGGATTTCCGGCCTCTAAAGTATGAAACTCTGTGATTGAGAAATATTCTGGCCCGGGTGCTCAGTGGCATTTCAGTGTCAACACTTCGGATGGTATTATTCATATCCTCAGGACTGGGTGTCAAATTAGGAAATCTCTCAGCTGCATATGACCTTTCAAAAACTTGCTCCATCCGTCACAGTGGAAGCTACGTTAAGGACATGACATGTCCAAAATATGTGTGTTTAAAGGTCTTTAAATCCATTTGTTTCCTCCAATGTTACATTGATTACTGTATATATATATAGCATTGTTTTATGTTTGACATAGAGCCTGAGGTTAAACATAAACAATGATTGAAAGGATATAAAGCATGCATGTAGCATTAGCCTCAGTTGCCTGCTACATGATTGGTTGATTTGATAGACTAAAAAGGATCCGAAACTCTTGTCCTGTGGCTTCCATATTTGGCTTTTAACTTGGGGTGCTCTATTAGTACAAAAAGTATAATCTTGATTACATTTGGTAAATCATTGACTTTAAAAACTCTGTGTAAATGACTTCCTATGTGCATAAAAAAGGGGAAAAGTCCCTCTCTTGCCCTCCACCGAGAGCATATACTTGCATTTAATCAACGCCTGGGATTAGTCGATATTACTCGGACTACGAATGACACTAAAATCTCGTCCTGTTACAGATTCTGCTTTTTATTTGCAGATATCTTATTTTGGAAGTTTCAGCAGAATTGTTGGGACCTGAAGAACAAAACGACCCTCCCTGCCACCACTGTAAAAGCAGCTTCGCGTGTAAACAAGATGTAAAGGCACTCTCACGTTGCCTCTGCACACAGCATGTCCTTCTCTCCGGATCTCCTCGCTCAAACACAGTGTCTGTACTGCTGATGGTAATTGGTCCATCAATGTAAAATGTGTCTGCGACCTTGAGGAACCTCGGAAGATGACAAACCTGTGGAGCCACCAGCTCGGTGCGGAGATGTGCAGCGAGAGAGGGAGCGGGGAGAAAATGAAGACAAAGGAGGATTGCGGTCCCATTTGTGTAAAGGTTAGGGCGAGGGTAATGAATACCACGCTGTATGGAGCTCCAGTGTGTGCTCCCTGCAGCTGCCTATAAGCTCATTTGGAGTGACACAGGAGTAATGTGAGTGTCAAGGAAATACGGCGAGAGGATGGAGAGGAAAGGGAGGAAGAGTCCATGTCCTCTACTTGTGTGGATAATCCTTTCTGCCAGGGTGGAAATTATCCTGCACTTATCCATAATTACCTCCTTCCCTCCGTTTCCATTCCTAACAGAAGGTGCGACAAATTGATATACACCACATGCGCATGCTCTCACCTGCAGCTCCTTTTTTAAGGAGAAAAATACCAGGTCGTTTTAAAAGAAGCTGATCTTCTAGAGTGTGTTGTGTATTCAAAAGTTCAGCCGCAGAAAACACAGTGAAGGAGGATGTTTAGAAGGAGCAGTCAAGTGTAGAGGAAACAGTGCCAATGAGCCACCGAGAAACCTCTGAGTCAGTTTTGAAAAAGAGGAACTATTTTACAAATTGAAAGGGAAAATTATGCATTTCTGTCAATTTTCACAACTAAGAAATTATCCAACAAATAATGCTCCCTAAAACCAGATATTCTTGTTTGACCTTTTTGTATGTACAGAAACAACTCTCTAATGATATGTTGAAGTTATTTAGTGATCCATTTCCAGTTTAATGCTAAGCTAATGATCCTACATTTCTTTTATTTGGAGCAGAAAGTTCTAGATGTAAAATGTGCATGTTACATGTTTAACATTTAAAAATTATTAAAAAAGTTAGCTCGGAGTGCTTGAAACTCTGCAAAAAGCAACATTTCCCCCAAAATGTCGGATTCTACGGCGCCGTTTTAATACGTTTTCATTTCTTTCCTGCAGATTCCTGCTTATTATTCTCTGAACTTGTACCTACAAGCACAGAAAATAAAAAAAGAGGATGTGTGCTTATGTGATTAAAGACTCACCCGTATTGTGTTGACTTGAGAGCTGTTCTGCAGGAAGTTGTAGAGCCGGGGCCCGACTTCCTCCCAGGACTCAGCGAGCTCTCTCAGCTGGGCCAAGGCGTTGAATGTGTTGTTTGCCTGAAACAAAAAACAATATTTAACAATAAATAATCTCACCTTCCTCTGAGTGAACACACACTGAGCCTCTTCAATAGGCTGAGAGTATCATCCCTGAGGAGCTCACTGTAACACCCCCCCCCCCCCATGCTGAGGAATGTAAATGAGCTTATTTACCCCTGAACACTGACTTGTAAACAGTGTGTGTGAGGTGTGAAGGGCCCCTGCTCCAGCACCGGGCCCCTCGCTGTGAGCATTTCTCTCATTATGCATTCTGAAAACAAATCCTCTCCACTGCCGGGTGTTTGTTTTGCTCCTGCAGTTATCAAAATGATGCTAATATCTTGGAGGAATGTCATGTCATGCATTACATCCAGCACACAACAGGCTCCTGACTAACTATTGCACCGCTTTATTCTTATTTATTCACATGTACCACAGGTGGTAGCTGACTGTGTGACATCCAGAGTTTGTATTATCGCACAGGAGGCTCTTCACACAATTACTGATCCTGTTTACAGAAGATTATTAGATATATCAACTCAATGTACTCATTTGAAGCACAAGCAGCCTGTCCACATATGTATCAAGTGCGAGTAAACTGGGACTCACTCCACCATCAGCTGCTACAAACCTTCTTTAACCGTGATATTCACAATGAATCCTTCAATCCTAAGAGATATTTCTGTATTACTTTTTTTTCTGTGAACATTTAAACTTCTCATAATTAATTAAATGCTTCTTACTGTATTTTTACTTCATCTCTTTATTTTGTATTTTTGCTTTAAATGTGTATACAAATATGTATAATTATTTGTATTGCATTTTTCTTACATTCTTCCATCCATCCATCCATCTTCTCCCGCTTATCCGTGGTCGGGTCGCGGGGGTAGCAGTTCCAGCAGAGAGCCCCAAACTTTCTTTTCCCTGGCGACATCAACCAGCTCTGACTGGGGGATCCCAAGGCGCTCCCAGGCCAGCGAAGAGATATAATCCCTCCACCTGGTCCTAGGTCTACCCCTTGGTCTCTTCCCAGCTGGACGTGCCTGGAACACCTCCCTAGGGAGGCGCCCAGGTGGCATCCTAACTAGGTGCCCGAACCACCTCAACTGGCTTCTTTCGACGCGAAGGAGGAGCGGCTCAACTCCGAGTCCCTCCCTGATGACCGAACTTCTCACCTTATCTCTAAGGGAGACACCAGCCACCCGGCGGAGGAAACCCATCTCGGCCGCTTGTATCCGCGATCTCGTTCTTTCGGTCATGACCCATCCTTCATGACCATAGGTGAGGGTAGGAACGAAAATGGCCCGGTAGACAGAGAGCTTTGCCTTCCGGCTCAGCTCCCTTTTCGTCACAACGGTGCGGTAAAGCGACTGCAATACCGCTCCCGCTGCTCCGATTCTCCGGCCCATCTCACGCTCCATTGATCCCTCACTCGAGAACAAGACCCCGAGATACTTGAACTCCTTCACTTGGGGTAAGGACTCATTCCCTACTTGGAGTGGACAGTCCATTGGTTTCCTGCTGAGAACCATGGCCTCAGATTTGGAGGTGCTGATCCTCATCCCAGCCGCTTCACACTCGGTTGCGAACCGATCCAGTGAGTGCTGAAGGTCGCAGACCGATGAAGCCATCAGAACCACATCATCTGCAAAAAGCAGTGGTGCAATCCTTAGTCCACCGAACTGCAGACCCCCCCCCCCCACGACTACGCCTCAAAATCCGATCCATGTATATTACAAACAGGATTGGTGACAAAGCGCAGCCCTGGCGGAGGCCAACCCTCACCGGAAATGGGTCCGACTTACTGCCGAGGACCCGGACACAGCTCTCGCTTTGGGAGTACAGAGATTGGATGGCCCTGAGTAGAGACCCCCTCACCCCATACTCCCGCAGCACCTCCCACAGTAACCCCCTGGGAACTCGGTCATACGCCTTCTCCAAGTCTACAAAACACATGTAGACCGGATAAGCGTACTCCCAGGCCCCCTCCAGGATCCTTGCGAGAGTAAAAAGCTGATCCGTCGTTCCACGACCAGGACGGAATCCGCATTGTTCCTCCTCAATCTGAGGTTCGACAATCGGCCTGACCCTCCTTTCGAGTACCTCTCTGAAGAACCAGCACCTTACCGTGGTAGAGAGGTTTGTGTGCCCTGATGAACCTGGGGGCTGTGTTGTCTGGAACCTTGTGTTCCTGGTAGGGTCTCCCATGGCAAATTGGTCTCAGGCAAGGGGCCAGACTAAGATTGGTTCAAAAGACCTCACGAAAGACGACACAGGAAGTGAGGATACCCGGCCCGGAGGAAGCCCGGGGTCCCCTTCTGGAGCCAGGCCCAGAAGGAGGACTCGTCGGCGAGCGTCTGGTGGCCGGGCTTGCCACGGAGCCCGGCCGGGCCCAGCCCGAAAAGGCAACGTGGGCAACACCTCCGCTTCTCCGTCCCGCGGGCCCACCACCTACGGGAAACATCGATGGGGTCGGGTGCGCTGCCAGAAGGGTGGCAGTGAAAGCGGAGGGTCTCGACGGACCAGACCCGGGCGGCAGAAGCTGGCTTTGGGGACGTGGAACATCACCTCTCTGGGGGGGAAGGAGCCGGAGCTTGTGCGGGAGGTGGAGCGGTACCAGTTGGATCTGGTTGGGCTCACCTCTACGCACAGCGTCGGCTCTGGAACCTTACTTCTGGATAGGGGTTGGACTCTATTCTTCTCCGGAGTTGCTCAAGGTGTGAGGCGCCGGGCGGGTGTGGGGATACTCACAAGTCCCCGGTTAGGTGCTTCGTTGTTGGAGTTTACCCCAGTGGACGAGAGGGTCGCCTCCCTACGCCTGCGGGTTATGGGGGGGAAAACTCTGACTGTTGTGTGTGCTTATGCACCCAACAGCAGTTCAGAGTATTCGGCCTTCTTGGAGACCCTGGAAAGAGTCCTGTATGGGGCTCCTGAAGGGGACTCCTTAGTCTTGCTGGGAGACTTCAACGCACATGTGGGCAATGATGGAGACACTTGGAGGGGCGTGATTGGGAGGAACGGCCCCCCTGATCTGAACCGGAGTGGTGGTTTGTTACTGGACTTCTGTGCTAGTCATGGATTGGCCATAACAAACACCATGTTCGAACATAAGGATGCTCATAAGTGTACGTGGTACCAGAGCACCCTAGGCAGAAGGTCCATGATCGATTTCGTTATCGTATCATCGGACCTGAGGCCGTATGTTTTGGACACTCGGGTAAAGAGAGGGGCGGAGTTGTCAACTGATCACCATCTGGTGGTGAGTTGGGTCGAGTGGCGGGGGAAGCCTCTGGATAGACCTGGTAAGCCCAAACGTGTAGTTCGGGTGAACTGGGAACGTCTGGAGGAGGCCCAAGTTCAGGAGGCCTTCAACTCACACCTCCGGCGGAGCTTTTCGGGCATTCCTGTGGAGGTTGGGGACATTTAACCAGAGTGGTCGGTGTTCAAAGCCTCTATTGCCGAAGCCGCGGCGGGGAGCTGTGGTCTCAAGGTCCTAGGTGCCTCAAGGGGCGGTAACCCTCGAACCTTCTGGTGGACACCGGTGGTCAGGGAAGCCGTCCGACTGAAGAAGGAGGCCTTCAGGGATTTGTTATCCGACTCCCGAGGCAGTTGCAAGGCACCGACAGGCCCGAAGGGCAGCAGCCTCATCCGTGGCCGAGGCAAAGCAGCGGGTGTGGGAGAAGTTCGGAGAAGACATGGAGAAGGACTTTCGGGCGGCACCAAAGTTGTTCTGGAAAACTGTCCGACACCTCAGGAGGGGGAAGCAGGGAACCATCCAAGCTGTGTACAGTAAGGATAGGACGTTGTTGACCTCAACTGATGGAGTGTTGGGGCGTTGGAAGGAACACTTTGAGGAACTCCTGAACCCGACAACTCCGCCCTCTATGTTAGAGGCAGAGCTGGAGTATGACGGGGGATCAACGCCAATCTCCCGGGGGGAGGTCACTGAGGTCGTCAAACAACTCCACAGTGGCAAAGCCCCGGGGGTGGATGAGATCCGCCCGGAAATGCTGAAGGCTCTGGGTGTTGAGGGACTGTCATGGTTGACACGTCTCATCAACGTTGCGTGGAAGTCGGAAACAGTACCGAAGGAGTGGCAGACCGGGGTGGTGGTTCCCCTTTTCAAAAAGGGGGATCAGAGGGTGTGTGCCAATTACAGAGGCATCACACTACTCAGCCTCCCCGGGAAAGTTTACTCCAAGGTACTCGAAAGGAGGGTCTTACATTCTTATGTTTATATAATTAATTTCATTTTATTTGATCTTTTATTGCACATTTTAATTTGAATAGACATTGTTGTTTTTTTATCCTTTTATTGCACATTTGACTCTAACTTCTTATATTCATATAAATGATTGTATTTGTATTCTTAAATGACGCAACTGTCATGAAACCCAATTTCCCCCTGGGATAAATAACCCATTCAAACTGATAAAGTAAGTAATGTTTGGCACCTCTTTCACCAGGAGGTGTGCAGCGGGGGTGTCGGGGGTGTAGAGGACCTTCCCCTGCAGCAGCGGCCTGAAGGTGCTCCAGATGTAGCGCAGGCCAGGTGTTTCTTCCAGGGTCTCGACCAGCGTCTGACAGAAAGCGTCTGCAGGAGAAGAGCGGAAGAGAAAGTCAAGAATCCTGCGTGCAAACGGTTCGTCTGAAGGAGGAAAGAAATAAGCCGTTTTATCTGCACCGTGAATTTGCAGAAGAAAACATGAGGCTGAAATTCATGTGAGACCCCCTTACCATACTCCTTCTGAACCTACAGTAGTGAGCAAATATGAACATAGAAATAAATAAAACATGCATTTAATAACTTATTTATTACTAAACCAGACATTTATTTTACATAATTTAAAGACCTCGATCTTCTGCCTCCAGAAACATAATGTTATTAATTTGTTAAATAATATCTGTATCATCAAAGTGCGCATGTTTTTCCCACAGCAGAAGCACATCGCATGCATACAGAGAGGCTGCTAGGTAACACACTGTAATACAGAGTTATACAAAGCTATAACAACATGAAACAAATGTGCACTGTATGGACACAGTGTGCATGCAATCACTGCACTTCAGAATACATATGATGATGGGATTGCTATGCAGAACTATCATAAATATGATGTATATACTACAGAAAAGCTGCAAGAAACACAGCTGTCATAAACTAAATATGTTTTATTATAAAACGGACACGTCAAATCAAGCAATCTGATTGGTTCTTAGCCGTGATATACTGAGCGTATACCACGGGTAGAATTGTAAGTTACTTTTCACAACAAATCAGTATCCCTCCGCGTCTGAGAAAAACAGTATACCGTTGGGCTGAAAAGCAAACTGCTTCGCGTCGGGCCGAACCACGCCTCTTAGCTGTGATATAATGAGCATATACCACGGCCTGGCGTGAGCTATTGCTTAAATAACTCACATGCAAGCATATTAACCAGACTTTATAACCCCAACATTTATGCATCAACAACTCTCTAAATTGTACTTGTATGAGTAACGGCCCGTCCACACAGCAGCTTGCCGGCGGGCGTGTCTGAAACTCGACCAACAACCAATAACATGAATCTCCCGCCCCTGACACACAAGCAGCGGTTTGATTGGCTAAAGCTTGTTCTGGCATACGATTCGATTGGCTGACGCTTCTGCCGAGGCTTCAAAAGTTGAACATTGCTCAACTTTTGCAGCGAGCCACGCCAGCAACGCTCCGCGTCACTTCCCACAATGCAGTTCGGCAAAAAGTGACGTCACCCCATTCAAAGTGAATGGTGAAGCTTTCAACGCACGCCGCTGTGTGGACGGGCCGTTATAGTTGGTCCTCTGGTCCTTTGCAGACCATGTACATGCACACAAACCTATTGTTCACACACTACAGGAAAGGGAAAACCAGAAAAAGCAGAATAGGCCCCATTAACATGCCATTGCTTCTATTTTTCAAGATGTGTTCCTGGTTTATAAATGGACTTCACTCTCATGAAGTGGACAGTTGCTGCCACCTCACTGCATTTCAGTTGATTTATTGACACACCATGTGGAAACAGGCCTAGAGTTCAGAGCTGAGGACAAGAGAGAAGTAAATGTGCTCAGCAGCTTTGGATCATTACTAATGTAACATATCTGCAGCGTTAATATTGCACGGTGCGTTCAGGGGCCAGGAGTCTCTGCACTGTGAGGATGCCGCCTGCAGTACTCCAGCTTGTTGAGGATATAGGATTCCTGCAGCGCGGTACTTCATCAGACAATTGATGAGTGCAGAGAGTCGACGTCTGCTTCTTATCTCACTTTGTCATGACATCAGCACTTCCCATGTTTCCCTGTTAGACCACAACCTCCTCCTCCTCCTCCTCCTCCTCCGGGAGGTTTTAGTGGCCATTTTCACTGCAATTAAATGTTAGCCTCTCTGCCTCCAGGCCATTTTCCCAGGTGCTCCTGGGAGGTGTGTGTGTGTGTGTGTGTGTGTGTGTGTGTGTGTGTGTGTGTGTGTGTGTGTGTGTGTGTGTGTGTGTGTGTGTGTGTGTGTGTGTGTGTGTGTGTGTGTGTGTGTGTGTGTGTGTGTGTGTGTGTGTGTGTGTGTGTGTGTGTGTGTGTGTGTGTGTGTGTGTGTGTGTGTGTGTGTGTGTGTGTGTGTGTGTGTGTGTGTGTGTGTGTGTGTGTGTGTGTGTGCAGCTACTGGCCGGCCCTTAGTCTTCGTGTGGCCAGCTGTTCCCTGCACACACACTACACTGATGTCACTTCCTGTAGTCAGCACGCTGCTGTTTCTTAGATCTTTTGTGTTGAACATTCAAGAAAACGCTTTGAATGTATTAGATAGTTGTAAACGGTGGCATGCATGTCGATCTTAAATTGGACCTGCCATGTGCTGAACAGATACATTGGGCAAAAAATAATTAGAGAAAAAAACCTGTTTTGAGATGATGCTAGTCTTTTGTAGTTTCTCTCCGGCTTTTGTAATATTTTTGCAAAATATGGGAATTCTTCCAAACAGAAATTATTTGGGTTAATATTTGGAGGATTTAGGAACAAATTACACATGAAATTAATTGGAGATGATTTTATATTATGCATTTCAAATCATAAAGTTGGGGTGTTTCCTTCCATGCAGCGTTGTATATATGTTATCTAAATGTTTTGAAAAGGCTTTAATCCCTGTCTTCCCTCCAGAGGGAGTTTCTCTCAAACACACTCCCCCCCCCCCCCCCCCCCGCCTGAAACGTCTGCATTAGAATTATCTGTTTACTTCCGAAACATAGTGACATCACTATGTTGGATAGATGGATCATCACCCGCACCAACTCATCCGACCACATCAAATCAAATCAAGTTTATTTATAAAGCACATTTTAGAACAACTTTCGGTCGCGCCAAAGTGCTGTACATGAATAAAAAATATACGGAACATATTGCAATTTGTAGCATTTAAGTTAAAAACAACAAATATAAAGGCAGACACAGTTAAAATACAAAATGAGAAATGTCATGCTCTGCTCACTTTTAAAAGGCCAGAGAGAAGAAGTGTGTTTTTAGAGAGGATTTAAAAGCCCCTAGTGTCTGGGCCGACCTCACAGGTAAGGGCAGAGTGTTCCAGAGCCTGGGACCAGCTGCTGCGAAGGCTCGGTGCCCTCTAGTTTTTAGCCTGGTTTTCGACACTACCAGCAGCATTTGGTCGGCAGACCTTAGAGCTCTGGCTGGGGTGTATCGCTGGATTAAGTCAGCTATATAAGCCGGAGCCAGCCCGTTTAGGGCCTTAAAAACAAATAAAAGGAGTTTAAAATCTATTCGGAACCGAACTGGAAGCCAGTGAAGTGAGGCCAGAATGGGGGTAATGTGGTCACGCCTTTTGTGGCCAGTCAGGAGACGTGCAGCTGCGTTCTGTACTAGCTGCAGGCGTTTTATGGATGCCTGATCCATGCCCACATACAAAGCGTTGCAGTAGTCCAGTCGCGATGTCACAAAAGCGTTAATAACCCTCTCTAAGTCTTTAAAAGATAAAAACGACTTGGTCTTAGCCAATAGTCGTAATTTAAAAAAGCAGGTTTTGACTACGCTGCTGACCTGTTTACATCACCCCCATGCTCACTCAGCTACACTGGCTTCCTGTACGCTACCGTATTGACTACAAAAACATTCTACTCATATACAAAGCTGTCCATAACCTTGCCCCCATCTACATCTCTGACCTCCTTCCTCCCGCACCCTCTGCTCTTCGTCCGTAGGACTTCTCACCGTCCCAAGCTATCGCCTCAAAACCATGGGTGCTCGAGCTTTCAGCTGCTCGGCTCCCAGACCCAGAGTCTGGGAGCCGAGCAGCTGAAACCCCCTGCCACGACACATCCGATGGTCTGATTCCATAACAACATTCAAAACCCACCTCAAAACCCACCTGTTCAAACTGGCATTTTCTTTATAATCTCCTGCGTCCTTTTGTGTCCTTTTGTAGTCCATTTCCTGTTGTTTGTCTCGTCTTACCCCGGCTGATACTTCACTAAATCCACTGTTTTAATTTGTAAGGTAAAATTGTAAATGTAAATTGTAAATCTGTAACCTTGTAAGGTGTCCTTGGGTGTTATGAAAGGCGCCGCCCAAAATAAATGTATTATTATTATTATTATGTAACACTTGCGCTTCTATTGGCTAGTGCATACCGTGGTAGGCTAAGATAATCATTATCGACTTCACTAGTATACAGTGGAGTGCAGGAGATATTTGAATCAGCTCCTATATGTATTTAATCCAAAACCGTTTTTAATCGAATCATGATATACTGAAAGATTAACAACTTCAAAAAAAGAGTGTGCTGCTTTATTTAATACAAATTATTTGATTATGAGAGATTTTTTAAGAACCAAAATGCTCAGAGATGAAAAACTCGTCTCCGTGATGGAGCATGAATATAGATAACACTCAAGCACTTGTATCCTGGGAGAGATATATCAGGTTTTAATATTGTGTGTGCTAAAGGGAGCATCGGATTACAGCGGTTTGAATCTCTACGGAGACGTGACGGAGAGTTATGCCTTTTTTTTCAAAACGAGGGAACAAGAGAATCTGTTCTGTGCAGAGGCTTTAGCCACAGTCAAATAATTGCTTGGAGCCTCGAGTCAGCCCCCTCAACTTACCTGCAAATTTAATCAATTTGAGTTGCACCCTGGAGACGGGCTCAATTCAGCATCACAGCGACACACACTCACACACACAGAAAAGGATATTACTCGAGGTTCACGATACTCATATTTCAGGTATTTCATGCAAGACAGGCACACATTTATATGAGAATGACATGTCAGTCTGATTCGAAGTACCACACGAATCAATCGAGCAGTTTCCTACAAGAGATACAAATCAAGTGCTGTCAGCAGCATTCCTGAACAAAGTCAAATAAAGTTGAATAAATGTCAGCGAAGTCCCTCTCAGGAGACGGAGAGGCGCTCTGACATTTCTCTCTGCTCCACACTCAGGTATCTGCCTCAGTGTGTATTACAGGGGGGGCTTAAACCAGAAATAAAGGGTACCCATTACTAATTATTTGAAGAGACGCCCGGGGGCTAATCCTCAGAGGATGACAGCACGAGTCTCGAGATAATTAGTTATGAACAATGTCAGGGAGAATCACACGGGGGAAAGTAGGACGGATGAGAGAGGAAAGCTTATTTTGACAGAACTTGATGTTTAAATCACTTTCAATCAAGAAGTCCGCAGCAAACAAAGATAACATTTTACTTCAGTGCTACTGTACATGCAAAGCTACAGCGACTTAGACAACATGAGCCAACGCACTAATCTTAAGATCTAACTTCTCGGACATGTGTATGAATGTAAGTGTGTGCTGTTGCAGAGACGTGTTATTGGCGTGCACATGTGTTAAAAGTTAAAGTTCCTGCAGTGGATGAACAGTTATTTCTGTTTTTGGATAACGACGCATACTTTGCTGTCAGCCATTAATTGGGACGGGAACATTGCTGAGCCATTAACTAAACTCAGTGTTGGCTCCTCTACTATTCCTCCGAGTGTGCTTTCACACACAAATAGCAGTTGTAATTGGCCATTATGCAGACACGCTGCATACTCCAGATTCATTTAACTGTACACAGACTGGCAGAAGGAAATGGCACGGCGTATCCACAGCAGCCATCAGCATGCTAACAGAGACGTTAGTGCTTATTCTGTACAGAGGACACAGTGTTTGTGCTAATTGTGGCTGGCACAATCATGCAATTCCACTTTGCTGTGTTCACGATATTCCCCGGGAATATAAGCTGCTTATTAAAATCTAATTTTGTGCAGTTGTCTCCAAAGAACAGGCATTTAATGAAGCAGGCACACACGGTCTCTAATGAGCTCAAGGCTGCAGGAAGATGCACTGAAGATCTGAAAATAAAACTATTTAATGGATTTTCTAAGCATCCCCACCAACACCTACAACAACTCTGATACTTACGTATTTTACTCTGACTTTTTAAAATGAAATCTGCCTGACTATTTATTCCCTAGTATGTGCATGATGTGCACCAATACAGCATCAACATGTATTTATTTATATTAAACTGAATAGGTTACAATTAGAGTATGTCTTAATACATTTTTTTCTATGTTTTCATTTGCAGTGTAGGTTAGCAACAAAAAAACAATCAATAAATACATTTTATAAATAATAATATGTAACTAAATGGACATTTATTTGAATAGAGGATACTTCTTTACCTATAAATCATATATAGATAGATAGATTAGATAGATTCAACTTATTGTCCTTACGTAGTACAGGTACTATGTAACAAAACGGTTTCTCTGCATTTGACCCATCCTAGTGTTAGGAGCAGTGGGCTGCCATTATGTACGGCGCCCGGGGAGCAGTGTAGGGAACGGTGCCTTGCTCAGGGACACCTCGGTAGCACTTGGTCTTTCCGGGACTTGAACTGGTGAGGGTTAGCCAAGTCCCTATGGACTTCGCCACCACCGCCCACCTGCATTGTGCTGGCACTTTCACACCAAATTATAATGATTTAGTTGAATTGAAATGGTTGCATCCCTAATCCCATGTTTACAGGTTTATACAGAGCATCTGTTCAGGAGAATGGGAGAGAAATGGAGACAGCTGCAGGACAGTTTAAAGTATTACTGAACTGTATGTGAGTACAATTGCTGGATGGAGTAAAATACAAATTCAGAAGTCAATAGTGTGTTTTAGTGACACCATCTGTCCTCTGAGGGGAGTTTGGGTTACCATATGTTCTTATTTTCATACATAACATCAGGTTCCAATGGATAAGTGGTTCTGGAAGACTTCAAATATATGGGGTGCCCAGCTTTTAGACGAAATGAGAGGATCTGATTTGATTGGGTGTGACTGAAGCCAGCCCCGTTACCGTGTTCCTCATCAGAGCCGGTTAGTGTGCAGCTCAGCGCCAACAGTGCCACAGGTGTGTGTGTGTGTGTGTGTGTGTGTGTGTGTGTGTGTGTGTGTGTGTGTGTGTGTGTGTGTGTGTGTGTGTGTGTGTGTGTGTGTGTGTGTGTGTGTGTGTGTGTGTGTGTGTCACAGTTGACTGAGCCATGCAACACAGATTCATCAAAACACAACCCATTGTGTGTTTCCTTACCCACAAGCACACTTTTATAAGGGATTACAGGGGTGTCGATCAAATACAATGAGTGTTTTATTAAATATACAACCTATCTAACCCACAGAAATGCAGAGAACTTTCATTTCACTTCAATATGGCGGCATATTACAGCCATTCTAGGCCAATTTAAGATTGGTAGCCAGCTAGGGGGGTTATTCCAAGAATAAATCACATGTTAAGTCTTTATTTTACAAGAAACAAACTTTATATATGTGAGATTGACAAGAGAGTGTGATGCAATCTTCTATATTGTAAGCACGTGGTTTCTTGACACACATTGTTTTCTTGTTTTACTGGTTGCAAAAACAAGTCTTGCCTACCACGACCGCATGCAGAAACATAATTAAGACATGATTACAGTGTGACACCTTTATGAAGCACTCACCAGAGCTGTTTCCCGCAGCTATGGAGACTGGCTCCTTGTCGTCCGTCAGTGGAGGTGAGCTGCGGCTCATATTGACGTCAGGCTGCTTTCCACACAGGAGCATATTGACGCTGCCCATCATGTCTGCTCGGAAATCCAATGCACTGGCCGCCTGGAAGATCATGGAGCTCTGCAGCCTAGCCACCTGGAGACAAGAGAGTAAAAGTTAGAAAATACAGGGAAAAAGCCACATCATGGAAGAGTTTAAAATATGGATTCCTCTCAGGTGTAGGGACACTTACCTCCTCAAACACTGGTAATGCATCTCGAGTGGTTTTCCCCAACAGGGAGGCGGTGTCTGCTGCATTCAGATCCAGAGCTGCAGGCACCTGAAGGAGGGAAACCACTCAATACAGGAGCTTCAAAAAGGAAATATCCAAGGCATTCGGGAATGTTTGACATTTTGAAAATGTTTCCTTTCTTATTTCCTGAGTTGTCCAGCCAAGATTTACTGTTCAAATATCCACATGCATTCACATTCTTCATTGCCTGAGATCACCTGTGGCGTCCTAACCTTAGCCTCTCGCTGGGACAGATCTAGACGGAGACATTATACGACAGCGCTAATGTGTGCATACCAAATGTAAATTGCGTTTTAACATCGTCATCTCTGGCTCTGGTTAATAAAAACTGCATTAAGCATCGCTGTGTGTCACTGTGACATTCTGCAGGTACACAGTACGCGTCCAATTACAGGAACCGAATGGCGTGCCCTTTTAACCGCCGTCGTTTGTATGCATCAGGAAAAGGGTATGCACTTACAGGAAATGAAATGACACTTGGAAAACACATGTAAAGAGGAGCAGAGGGTTCTCAGAAAAACAGCTGAGTCATCCATAAACTGAGGTAGATATTTCACCCTTTGCGTTTGTTTTGATAGTTGTTCATAGTTCATGTTGAGTTAATAAGGAGATTAAAGCCAGACAAAGAAAACACACCTTGACATTTGATTGACCTTTCCTGAAATGATTTCCAGAAACACACACAGAGACGTGGCGGTGATAAACCCTGACTTCCTCTCTTGTCCTTTCCTTTATGTTTCTGTGACGATCACAATCACTCAGCAGCGTCGGGCTTTAAGTGTGAAGCCTTGATGTTCTCTTCCATGCATTTGCTCACGGCACTGAAGAGCCTCCCCTCATATCTTGTCTGAGCATTTTTTTATTCCTCTCCAAAAAATGCCTGTGGGCTTAAATTGTTCAAATGCTCTCCCCTACCAACTTCCTGCCTTATCACTTATTTATGGGATTTGCTGTCCCATATATTTCCTCTCAGAGATAAACTCAAAGAAGAGTGCAGGCTTTCATCATCGCAAAGGGAAGCTGCAGATTTAAAATAACTCAACAAAACATTGGTACTTATAAATAATTCCCTCCAGATTGAAATCACTGGAAGAAACAGCGGGGCACGTGACAATGACAAATGTAAAAGCTATGTATAGAAAATTATTTATCAGTCACAATGAAACTGCATTTAAGATAATGGAGCAGCATTGAAATGTAGGATTTTTCCTGACAGGGGATGCTTAGCAGCTTTTTACTTTACAACATATTCCTTCACGTCTCTAAGTCACTGAACCTGACAAGCAGAATGTAACTTTCAAATTGGTTACTCAATTGTCTGGCACAGAAAATCATTGTCTTTGAAATTCAATTTACTGCAGGCCAAGCGAGACGTATAGTTAGAACACACAACGTTCCCCAAAGAATATATCTCCTAACTCCGGCAGAGAGATCAGTGCATATTGTAGCAAACAAATATTACAGACAATATCACAGTGAATCATGTAAGACCTTTCTATCAATGTAAAGGCCGACTGGCTAGCTGAAGCTTGAAGATTACAATGTTTTGATCAACCCTGAACAAAGGTCATGATAGTTTAGGAATAAAACTGCATCACCAATAACAGTAAAAAGGTATAATAGTGGTTTTCAAAACACGTCACACGTGCTTCTAGAGGATAGCTTAGAGTTTAGCTCATTTGAACCTAATGCATTTAGTTTTGAGTTGTTATCTTTATGGTATACTGTGTTTATTGAAAGTGGCTTCGGATAAAAGCCATTGTGAAATGGAGTGGAAGCTGACAGTGCATCATGAGGCTAGATATAGCGTATATTAGATGTGGGTGACCTTGCTGAGCAGGAATTAGGTGCAGACCCTACAGTGTCCCCAATTAATGTTAACACCGCTTCCAAATGAATTCCCTCTCCAAAAAAGGAGACTAATCGTGTCCCGGTCACTATCAAAGCTCCTCCAGGTCTCAGAGTTGTGACTTGTCGACGTGGTCTCACCTCTGAGAAAACGTTCCTCTCGTCCAGATTTGTCAGCAGAACTCTCTGAGCGCTGAGCAGCTGCTGAGCATCGAGCAAGCAGCTGACATTTTGGAAAGTCTCCTTCTCTGACGCGGTGCTAAACTGGATGTACTCGTCTAGATCTGTGCCCTCACACAGGACGCTCTGCAGGGCGCCGGGCCGCGGGGCGCTCGTCATCTGAAGAATACAAAATCTCAGAACTTAGCATTGGATCAAATTCTATTTAATCATGTGTTGTGTCCTAGCATGCAACATAGAATATAAATCAATCTTTTGACTTTATCATCCTTTATAATAAATACTGACAAACTTTCAGAACGACACACACAGACGTGTTACTTCCCGTGCACACGCTACATCTTGAAGCAGCATGGATCTTTTCATCAGTGCACATTGTATTTGAGCATCCTTATCGATGTCAGAGAAACATAATTACCTTCCTGCAGCTCATCACCCTGTACATACCCTGCATCAATTGGGGAGCGTGAAGAGACAAGACACTCTTATTGCTGTTAAGACTTCATTTCATTCCAAATTACCTACTGAAGTCATCTTCAAACAACCTTTTTCCATCAAGCAGAAGCTCCAGGCTGCTTTGATTAGAAACCGTCAAGACAAGCAGTCCCACAGGCAGCGCTTCTTGGCCGGGACGTTTTAAACGCTTTAACACAAATCTCCTGGCACATTTGGGCTTTTGAACATTTGGGTAAATTATGTTATTTACGCGAAGAGGTATCAAATCATGTTTCAAAGCAGCTGGGATTCTTATCGGAGGCTGTTTGCAGGCAGTGTAACGAGATGACACTCACTGGGTTGAGTTTAACCTGAGCGCTCAGGAGGCTTTGGACGACTGATGGAGGCACCGACAAGTCCTCTTCCAGATGAGCGGAGAAGGTTTCATTGTCTCTCAGAAGACTCCTCAGGATCACTGGCCGAGCTGAAACAAAGATGGAGAATTGTGACTTTTACAGAAATGCACTTTCTGAAACAATAGCAGTGTTTTTTCTTAAATGTTTCAGTTGAAATGTCCAACTTTTGGCATTTGTTGACTTCCATTTACATGCAAAACAGGTTTGACTGTATGATGTACTGCATTTCTTTATTAAATACATGTAAACATATGTTTTGCTGTACGGTTAAAATGTGCCGCCATTTGTGTGTGACATGAAATAACTCAAGGGTACATGGATGTGACTCTAGGTGTCCTAGCAGAAGTAAAAAAGTGTTATATTTCAGAGTTTTTTCAAACGCAGCATTATTTTGATACTTGCATCCATGTTTTAGCTCCTCACTCGCCATCTGCACTGCAGATATGTTGCAGCCTGCAGCCTTTATGTCTCTGCCTCCCTTCTTTGTCTATTCTCCTGCATTTGACTTCCACAGTACTGTTCACAAAGAAGCGTGTGTGTGTCATTTGCCTTAATGGACAACGATGGAAGAGAGTGTGTCTGTGGAGCTACTAGGACAGCAGGATTTATTCTGAAATGAAAACATTAAAAGTCCGTGTCTTCAGGATCACTGCAGTGCAGCTGCCCAGCAATGTTATCCTAACTGAAAGAAACAAGGGCCAATCTCATGGAAATGAAGCCTCTTCATGCATGCACGTTATGGAAATATAGTGTTTTGTTTTACAGGTTGCTTTGCAGTTGCATGCAATTGAGTGTGAATGAAGCTTTCTGCTAATGAAATCGTTGGTTGGTGAAATGCTGTTGAATACTCGAGCTGAACGAGAGCCAGAGGAGACAATTTGCTGCTAAACATGCTGCTGATTGTTAAACACAGCTAAACACCTGATTAGCTGCACACCTATAGACTGCTCATTGAGGAGTGCACACTCTGCATCTCTTCAACACGTGTGTTCTGCTCTCCGAGACTCACAAAGAGATGCTGGAGGGGTTACATAATTAAATTAGATCAGCACGTTTGCAAGTGTAACACATGCAAGGTAATCAATTATCAGGATGTGGGAGGATGTGATACTGGGTGACTCAGAGTTCAATGAGGATACGAGTTTGTTAGAAACAAAAATCATTCAGCATCGTGTGGAATGAATGATGCTGTTTGTGTTATAATAGCCTTAAAGCAGCAGCAGCAGCAGCAGCATGAGGTGAGATCCGGCAGGAGGAACATGCTGCTTCTGATTGAAGTGACCACCTTAGTCTTTCAATCAACCTTTGGTAAAATAAAAAAGGGACGACAACATCACCTCTGCCTTCAGTTTTTTTGATAGCACTCAGTCTCATTCTTGTCAATGACCTTTCTGCTCTCAGCCAATCCCGTTAATTATGCCCGTGCTCAGATCTCTGATGGATTTAATCTTGTATATTACAAGCCGGCGACCCCGAAATGCAAATGGCCCCCGAGCCGTTTGTTGAACAGCAGTCCCCCTCCCGCCTTTGTGTTTTTGCAAATGAGGTGGCGTATGCAAATCTGAATATCATCAGGCTAAATGAGCCTAATGCAAAGCAGCAACTTATCAAGACAAACGATGTGTCAGTCTGCAAGGCAAATTGCATCATAAATAATCACGCGCCATTGTTTTTGAGGGATAAAGGGGAATCACAAATCCTGAGACTTGTCATCACCGTGAAGGGGATACTTTCCCTGATGGAGAGGACGTAACAAAGACGCAGCACACAGATTGCTGCTGAGGAACAATATAGTACAGTGGCAATAAAACTTGTACATGAAGAAGACTCATTTCCATGATTGTGTTTGAGTGCTGCCAATAAGGATTACCTCAAAGTCTAACGGGGTGTCTTTAAATGTGTTGTTTTGTCCCTTGGATTATATACATGGTTTTATGTGTACAATTATCATAATACCAACTTTCGCAACTGTAAGGCCTTTGATCAGTGGGTCATAGACTCGGCTTCCATTGTGCTACCTCATTCAGCGATTATCTAAATGGAAATCTTGGACTTTGTGACGGCTACAGACATGCGTTTCCGTGGTCCTTTGGGGAAGTTACTTCCTGGTTCAGCAAAAGGCGTGGCTGTGAGGGCTGAGGACTCCTATATACTCGATCCAATTTGGGACAAACCATGTGCTTCCAATCCTTTTGTATTCTGTTTCTCTTAACTACCTATTTTCTTCTATTTGGTTTGGCTTAGCTTACCATTCTGACAGGTGGGTTTGTTCAGTCAGCACCTGTTTAATCGCTGTTTTTTCTGATGACCTCTTTTATAGGCCTATGATTCTTGTTTTTAATGGGCACAAATAAAAAACCCAGTTCCTTTAAACAACTCCTGTGTCCTGTATGCCTACTGCAAATGTAAGTCCTTTCATCAGCGGGTTAAAGGCTCAGTCACCATTGTATTTACATTTGTGGCGAAAGTGATTTAAAATACTTCATGCAAATCATGTTAGCACATCTTGTTCATTTTAATATACTTTGCACATTTATCTTCAAAGCTACCTCTTTATAAATCTGCACAGCTGTCCACTTTCGAACCCAATACTGCAAACAATGGTTTTCCATTTATTTTGTCATATTTTACAATTTATGTTCTCTTTCTGTGTCTATCTATGTATGCATTATGCACACCCCTGTACTGTATGTGAATCCTATATGGCAATACACCTGTCTCTGATTAGGACTTATACTCTATACTCGTTTTTTTCATATAGAGTACCATTGCAAGGTCTCTGCATTAAGACCTTGGTGTTCTTACCCTCAGCAGTGTTGGTCTGGGACAAGACGGAGTCCCACTGCTCCAGGTCGTCTGCCAGCAGCAGGGCCTTGCTGAGAATAGATCTGTTCACCACCAGCGTCTGCAGCTCCACTAACATCCCAGCAACTCTGCAGAAAACACCAGAAACTGATCAGAAACAACAACCATCACATTCTGGTTGCTCCTCGTGTGCAGCTTGTGCGTACATGGAGTTGTTGAAGTTGTTGACTTGTCCCGGTGTCTCCCCCGGGGTGGGAGAGTTCAGACAGGGGTTGTTGATGTTGCACATCATCCCCTGCAGCCAGGGTAGCACGCCGGCCGAAGGCATGGCTTTGTTTGGGTAGTGACCTGCAGCAAGACACGGTTTGTATTATTATATTCTCCTGAATATCACAAATTCACAATATGGACTAGTGCAATATTCCATTATGCCCAGTATTTGTTAAAGGCTAATCATTTTGAAGTAGTTATGTGAAGCTGCAGAGAAATTGTTTTTGTACAGACATAGACACATATTTTATTTGTACAGATGCTCTTAAAAGAAAATTATGATTAAAAATGTATCAATCCCTTCAATATTGTGAATCACATCAATTTTCAAAGTCATGCTTTTCCAAAACATTGTAATAGTTATTATGCACGCACACATCCCAACTCAGAGGTTTTGCATACTTACATTGTCCTTTAAACACAGGCTTGTTGGTGGAGCGCACCCCAACCAGGATGAAGAAGAGGAACAGAGGCCAGATCACTTCCACCACCAGACGCACCTGCATGCATGAGAACAGAGAAACGCGCTCTTATTTTCACTATTTGTTTATGGAATACATGAGTGGAACATATCATGGCTCACAGCATTTGCATTGTATATTCCTAAAAACGCGACGCAGCAGCAGCAGCAGGAACAGCAGCAGCAGCAGGAACAGCAGCAGCAGCAGGAACAGCAGCAGCAGCAGCAGCTGCAGCAGCAGCAGCGTGACAAACACTGGTAAAGTCAAAGCGAAGGAGATTGGACCATGAGTGCTAGACGCTGTGTATCCATGAGATTTTGCTACACTCTATTCTATATGTTTTTACTCCAGCTCTTCCTGGATTGATAGAGAAACCGTCAGTGTCTCCTGCAGCAGAATCTAATCTTCTCCCGCATGAAGAGCACCTCGCACCTCTTCTTCACTTCTAACACAACCACTTCCACGCCGTTAGGCAGCATGTGACGTGTTAGGTTTGTATTTCCTCCTCAGGAGAAATGTGTGAAGAGAAAGCACAATTTAATGACCTCTTTCTTGAAATCCTGCAGCCTTGATGGATGCTCTCTGGAGACAAAGCACCAAGAGTTGGGAGGGTTAAGCATTTATCTGAATCAGGTCAGGTCCACTGGACTACTTATCCGTCACTGTGGAAACAGTTTCTTTATGCAAGAGTCAAGGTAGTGCGCTCCTCTGAAAGCGGAGGGCTAACTAGCAATTGTACATTTCATAATTCAGTGAGAGGAAATATCTAGCAGGAGGACAAAGCTGCAGCTACTCCTGCCTTCACTTTGTTTAACCTCTCAGGCTTTTATGCCCCCCGACACCTCCCTGCACGCTAACCTGGGCTGGCCCTCTCTTCGTGCACGCTCTCTACAATCCCCTGCGCCGTCATGTCCAGCAGGAAGCAGCTTCACTGTCTTCATAATTAAAGAGGAGGTGAGAAAATACAATAACACTTAAAATACCACAGCTCCATGGCAACGTTATCAATTACAGTTACTGCAGCACAAGAGGGATTGTATTCAGTTTAACGTGCATTAAGCCTTAGTATTACAATTGTGTCAACAATTACTTTTCAACTATTTCAAAGAAAGCGGATAGAGAATTTCAAATTGCAAGTCCTTTAATTCCCTGCAGTGTGTGTGTGTGTGTGTGTGTGTGTGTGTGTGTGTGTGTGTGTGTGTGTGTGTGTGTGTGTGTGTGTGTGTGTGTGTGTGTGTGTGTGTGTGTGTGTGTGTGTGTGTGTGTGTGTGTGTGTGTGTGTGTGTGTGTGTGTGTGTGTGTGTGTGTGTGTGTGTGTGTGTGTGTGTGTGTGTGTGTGTGTGTGTGTGTGTGTGTGTGTGTGTGTGTGTGTGTGTGTGTGAGGAGTTGTAGTTCAGCTGAGAGGGTGAATTATAATGTATTCCATGGGAGAGGCATGGAGAGGGAACACAGCGATCGTGGGGACTTTCTCAGGCTGCCTCCCCAGGCGTCTGCCATCGGACACAAGCTTCCTTTATGAATAGATAATCTCCTCCTATGAAATTATGTGAAATACTGGACCATAAAATCAGTTTCATGCCTGTTATAAAATCTTAAAATGCCTGCTGAGGCATTCATATAATTGGTCATTAACCTCCACAAGCCCTCCACAAGCTCCATTGTCCTTGTAACTCCCACTGGTTTTGTCTAATACTGATATTTCATGTCGACGTCGTCCAAATATTCAACATTCAGAGCACATGAACTCCACTGCCCTCTCACACAGTCTCCCTGTTCCTTCTGCTAGTTGATCAAATTAACAAGGAGAATATTTCCCAGATACAAAGTTCTGAAATAGCAAAAGACTTTGCACTGAGTCATTCCTAGAAACTTTGATGAAAGCAGATTTTGTTGTGAAGATGTCTTTTGTTCGCTGCCAGTGGGAGGATGCTCCTGCTGCAAATCAAACACACACTGCAGCTCTTTGTAGCAGACACACACATATAACGAGACTCAGCGACAACTTGTTGAAATGCAGCGACACATCTCCCCCAGCATGGGACCTCATGTCCAGCGTGAGGGGGGGGCAAGGATTGCAATAAAGCCATGTATATCACCATATTGTGTATCACCAGCAATGGATTATGGGAGACTTGAGCTCGACAGCAGAGTTAGGATATCATTGGCAAAGTTTTCTCTTTCCATCAATGACGTTTGCATAGGCTTGCATTCATATAAAGGCACTAGTATTAATGTTTAAGCTTTAAAAGTAAATTGACAAATTCTATGATATTATCTACAATTATATACAACATTTTTAATCCAACTTCATTAATATTTTCATTCCTTTTGTCCTCTTTTATTGCACATTTTGATTTCAACTTCTTATGCTTACATAATTATTTCATTATATTTTATTGCAGACTTACTTTTACTTCTTATTTTAATTTCTTATTTATATATTGTATGTTATTAATTAATCTTTTGAATGCCCACTTGTAACCTTAACTACTTATATTTAAATACTTTTTTCATTTGAAGCATTTACTACGTTTTCTGATGCTTAAATAAAAAGAGTCCCAAATAATCCAAAGAAGAGACGCTAACCTGAACTATAAGAGGCTAAGTGTGCATAACTGAAATGTGTCAGTGCTTGCTTCGGCTGAAAATAACTGCTGCACACACTGCAGATATTGTAAACCTGAAATAAAATAAGTCAGATGTAACTGAAGTTATTGTACTTGGCCCGAAGAATCTACGAAACAAATTATCTAAAGAAATACTAACTATGGATGGCATTAATTTGGCCTCCAGTGAGACTGTAAGGAATCTTGGTGTTATATTTGATCAGGATTTATCCTTTAACGCCCACATAAAATCAATTTCAAGGACCGCCTACTTCCATCTACGTAACATTGCAAAAATCAGGCATATCTTGCCTCAAAACGATGCAGAGAAACTAGTCCATGCATTTGTTACTTCTAGGCTGGATTATTGTAACTCTTTATTATCAGGGAGTACCAAGAAGTCAATCAAGTCGCTTCAGCTGATTCAAAACGCCGCAGCTCGTGTACTAACCAGAGTTAGGAAAAGGGACCACATTACTCCTGTTCTGGCTGCCTTACACTGGCTCCCTATAGAACACAGGATAGAATTTAAAATTCTTCTTCTCGCCTACAAAGCCCTTAATGGGCAGGCGCCATCTTACCTTAAAGAACTCATTATACCCTACTGTCCTACTAGGGCATTGCGTTCCAAGAATGCAGGGTTGTTGGTTGTTCCTAGAATCTCTAAAAGTACAATGGGAGCCAGAGCCTTTTCTTATCAAGCTCCACATTTGTGGAATCAGCTTCCAGTTTGTGTTCGGGCGGCAGACACCCTATCCGTTTTTAAGAGTGCGCTTAAGACCTTCCTTTTTGATAAAGCTTATAGTTAGGGCTGATTAGATTCAGCCCCTAGTTTTGCTGATATAGGCTTAGTTTGTCGGGGGACATCTTACTTCTTCCTTCTCTCTGTCTATACCTGTGTACTCTCATGTTCCGATTAACCCAGCTTCCCCAAATGTCTTTCTTTTTGGTGTCTATATACGCTGGGATCCGGAGTCATGGATGATCCCGCGGTCCTGTGTCCTGGATCGCGAGCGCTGGATCTTGAGTCGTGGCTGTGGTCCTGGATCATAGGTCCTGGATGGATATCCTCGTGGATTCATCTTCCTATTATACACACATGCATTTCCAAACATCTGGACTACCTATGTTGCAAATGTATTATCTTTTCAATTTACACACGGCATCTATTGCACGTCTGTCCGTCCTGGGAGAGGGATCCCTCCTCTGTTGCTCTCCCTGAGGTTTCTCCCATGTTCCCTTTAAACTGGGGGTTTTCTTTGGAAGTTTTTCCTTGTACGATGTGAGGGTCTAAGGACAGAGGGTGTCGTATTGTCATACTGATATTCTGTACACACTGTGAAGACCACTGAGACAAATGTAACATTTGTGATATTGGGCTATATAAATAAACATTGATTGATTGATTGAGATGTACTTTTGTATGCACGTAAAGCTGGTGAAGCAAGAGCACTGAAAGCAGTGACAATGAGGAAAAGCAGGTCAAAGTTGATCTGAAGTTTAGCGGTGGGATAGTTGATGATTGCACTGTCAGTGTCAGTTTGTGAGTGAGGTGTAACAGCAGTTTCAAAGGAAGCTAAAGAGTAAATAATACAACTTGTTGTCTGGTAATATGTTTGTAAACTGTGGACTTTTGAGCCAACATTGCTAAGAGGAGTAAAGTTTCACAACTGTGTAAAAATCACAGGTGCAAATATGATATGATAGGAATCCTTGAAGCACTTGAAGACAGTTGAATTAACAGTTGAAGTTGTTGGAGCAGCATATGCACTAAACAAGTTTAAATGATGAAAGCTGAGCAGAGAGTGAGTTGAAGTTTGCACCATCAGTGTCAGTGTTAATTGTCTGCTTTTGTAAACTCTGCACATTCAGCAAACATGTGTGAGTTGTGGCAGTGACATGGAGTTTGTAAGAGGAACCAGAGACAGTGTTTGCCCTTCAAACAAAGCGTTTTAACATCTGTCATCCCTCCCTATTCCATCTATTAGTCCACACTGGCTCTGTTAGAGCAGGAAGTCAGGCCATGTGACATAATGTGCAGCAGAGACAGAGCTGCTCAAATTGAAGGTGACACGTGGAATTGGTGTGCATTAAGGAGAGATTGCTCTCTGAAGGCAGCTTACTGCTATAGGAGGCGGTTTGGTAGTAAATCCCTGCACTCATGAATAACTTGATAACACTGACCACACTGACCACACATATATATATTTATATATCGACACACACACATTGGTTTGCAGAGCGTACCTTTTGTCTCTTCCGCAGAGTGAAGTTCTTCCACAGCAGCAGAGTGAACTGCGTCAGGAGACCCATTACAGCTTATCCTGGCAATATCCTGCCAAAGCGTCGCTATGGCAACTGGCCCACTTAATAAACCCTGCAGGGAATAAAAAGCAGAGTTTGGTTTTTTAATACAGAAGGAGCAATGCATCTTGGGGGAGTGCCACTAATCATTCACTTCCCCGGCCTCGGGGCTCTCGGTGCAGCACCTGTTCCAAGAATTATTATCACCTCCACTCAGCGAGGCTCATGCGCACGCTCCCTGTGTGCACCTAAGAGCGCTTGCTTGTTTTATTTAATGTACTGCATATTACATTATTAGGCCAAAAACAAAATATATATCATTTTCCTCTTAAAGGGGCGTCACGCACGACATGTCCTCTTTTAATTAATCAGCCTTTTTGTGGTGAAGCAAAAGACAGACCTCACTGTTCATACGGACTAGAGATAGTTGTAAAATCTTTATTGCAGATTTTATAAGCCACTGAGCACTGATTACACAGACAATAAACAAATAGATCTGCTGTGGCATTTTTACACTGCTCCATCAAGTATGACCTTTATAAAAAACTGACTCTGAATACAGTGAGTGAGCTCTGTTCATTACGCGTTACCGAGTCTTAGCGAGTGTCCTCTCTCTCTGTGAATTACCCACTATGGTTGTAATCATTGATGTGTTCATGCAACCTTAGACAATAGTAGTATAACAAAAGACAAACAATATACCATGCAAGTGCATTTTCTAAATGCTGAAATAATAATTCAGATAGTTAGGGCTTAGTTTGGTTAAATGGTGAGTTCACATGGGACGCAGAGAGTTATTTGTGCAGCTCAATTACATGTCAAGTTAAAGGGGCCTTCTTCTGCTCATGTTAAGTTGATATGAGTATTTAGTGCCTCTACTGTGACATGTCGTCATGCTTTATTGTTCAGAAAGCATACTTCCTGTGCTGGAAATGTTAATTCATGGCTTTTCCGATCTGTATTGGTATGATGTTAATTCAGCATCATTATCGATACGTGCATTACAACTAAATCACGGCAAAATGTTCACTTTGTTGGTATCAACGTACAGTAGACGTCTAATTCGAGTGACGCGAGTAAACTTGTGATAGAAAGAGTGTAAACGCAAGAGGAATAACTGCAGTAATGGTTATTACTTATGACAAGGAGGTTATGTTGTGCAATGTGTCTGTTTATCTGCCAGAACACACACATCTATTCCCACTAATGCACACAGCCTTGGCGGAGGTCTGCTCTCCGAGTGTCCTTCTACTTTCCATTAACAGGATGTATTTATTATATGTATGTTATTACCTTCAGAAAACGAGCCACACTATATATTATGCAAATAAATGGTAATGTAATATATATGTTGTTAAATGTAAGTGTATTTCAGATGTCTCTGTTAAATTATATTTCTAGAGTCATGCATGCACGGGTATCTTTTGAAAATGGTTTTCTAAATCATTAGAAAACACAAAAATGGTTTATACTTTAATCACACTGGACCATGCGCAGCTAAACACTCAAACTCAAACTGTGCCCTTCAGCATTCGTTTCTTCTTTAATACCAATACACCACTGCATACATTGAAGAACACACACATTTTCACTTAACTTCCTATATTTATCAACAATATTTGGATTCTATTCAGTTTAATTGTACCATTTAATTTCACACTTTTCCTTTAACTTTCTATTTTTAAATAAATGTTTTCAATGTTTTATTTTGAAATGGAGCAACTGTCACTCAAAAGGGATACATTTTTAAAAACAACAGGTTAAATATCATTAAAATGTTCCGCATTTATAACAAAATGTAATGCATGTATGTTGTAAAATAAATAGTTTTGCCTATTTCAACAACCATTTAAATATAAATATACTAAATTATACTCCAATAGTACGACTGACAACAAACAAATGCAAGGAGGTTGTTTAAATGCTCAAAACAAGACAAAGTAATAATTGTTAATATAAAAACGTGTGTTACCTAGCTATGTCTAAACATGTGTATGTGTGTGTGTGTGTGTGTGTGTGTGTGTGTGTGTGTGTGTGTGTGTGTGTGTGTGTGTGTGTGTGTGTGTGTGTGTGTGTGTGTGTGTGTGTGTGTGTGTGTGTGTGTGTGTGTGTGTGTGTGTGTGTGTGTGTGTGTGTGTGTGTGTGTGTGTGGGTGTGTGTGTGTGTGTGCGTGCGTGCGGGGGGGTCTCAGGTGAGCTTTTTAGCCCCAGGGCCGTCCTGACAAATGTGCCACCTTTTACCGCTCCATTTCCTCTTCCTGCACATCTCCCCTCTGTGTCTTTACATTATTTACTGCTTCTCCATGGATGCTTTATTTACCGTCATGGGAAAGTTGAGCTAACTGCACTTCCAAACTGAAAAATAAGTGCTTTAATAGACGCTCAGGACAATTTAAATATCTATAAAGAGAATATTTTTGAGATGAAACGAGGTCTCTCACTATCCCTACATCCGTTTGACGATCTCTGTCACTCACAAACATAACTACGCCCCAAAGTATTACTCTTATATTAAGAGCATTTTAAACCACTGTGTGCTGGGACCGGAGGGCTTGTTGACGTTAGGGGATTATAAATTATATTATATACGTTTTATTGGCTTATTTTAACAACGTGATGTAAGGATTCTTTCCAATATTACTAGTTTCCAGCAGATCTGTGATATCGGACATACAAACACTGCAGTGCAAGACCTAGAGAAAACTCTGTTCTCTATTCTGGAACAATGTTAGTGACATATTTGTCTAAACACAACGGTTAAATCAATAAGATAAGTAGTTCATCCCACACGGAAAGAATGTATACGAACATATATGCCAATATATGGCAAATATATGCTGCATATATGCCATATTCAGGTTCATATATGTGCATATATGTGGATTAATAGGAGATATATGTGTCATATATAGCTCATATATTTCCACATATATGCCAAAGTCAGGTTCATATATTTGCATATATCTCCTACATAATGCCTCATATATAGCGCATATATATAGCTCAGTTTGTACGTGTTAACGATGAATCTTCCACGCAAACCAAAGTTAGCCATGGAGTGCCACAGGGCTCAGTGCTCGGACCTATTTTGTTCACATTATATATGCTTCCGTTAGGCAATATTATAAGGAATCATTCTGTAAACTTTCATTGTTATGCGGATGATACTCAACTATATTTATCAATCAAGCCTGATGAAATTAATCATCTAAATAAAATTCAAGACTGCCTTAAGGACTTAAAAACGTGGATGACCTTAAACTTTTTGATGTTAAACACGACCAAAACTGAAGTTATTGTACTTGGCCCAAAGAATCTACGAAACAAATGATCTAAAGACATACTAACTATGGATGGCATTAATTTGGCCTCCAGTGAGACTGTAAGGAATCTTGGTGTTATATTTGATCAGGATTTATCCTTTAACGTCCACATAAAATCAATTTCAAGGACCGCCTACTTCCATCTACGTAACATTGCAAAAATCAGGCATATCTTGCCTCAAAACGATGCAGAGAAACTAGTCCATGCATTTGTTACTTCTAGGCTGGATTATTGTAACTCTTTATTATCAGGGAGTACCAAGAAGTCAATCAAGTCGCTTCAGCTGATTCAAAATGCTGCGGCTCGTGTACTAACCAGAGTTAGGAAAAGGGACCACATTACTCCTGTTCTGGCTGCCTTACACTGGCTCCCTATAGAACACAGGATAGAATTTAAAATTCTTCTTCTCGCCTACAAAGCCCTTAATGGGCAGGCGCCATCTTACCTTAAATAACTCATTATACCCTACTGTCCTACTAGGGCATTGCGTTCCAAGAATGCAGGGTTGTTGGTTGTTCCTAGAATCTCTAAAAGTACAATGGGAGCCAGAGCCTTTTCTTATCAAGCTCCACATTTGTGGAATCAGCTTCCAGTTTGTGTTCGGGCGGCAGACACCCTATCCGTTTTTAAGAGTGCGCTTAAGACCTTCCTTTTTGATAAAGCTTATAGTTAGGGCTGATTAGATTCAGCCCCTAGTTTTGCTGATATAGGCTTAGTTTGTCGGGGGACATCTTACTTCTTCCTTCTCTCTGTCTATACCCGTGTCCTCTCATGTTCCGATTAACCCAGCTTCCCCAAATGTCTTTCTTTTTGGTGTCTATATACGCTGGGATCCGGAGTCATGGATGATCCTGCGGTCCTGTGTCCTGGATCGCGAGCGCTGGATCTTGAGTCGTGGCTGTGGTCCTGGATCATAGGTCCTGGATGGATATCCTCGTGGATTCATCTTCCTATTATACACACATGCATTTCCAAACATTTGGACTACCTATGTTGCAAATGTATTATCTTTTCAATTTACACACGGCATCTATTGCACGTCTGTCCGTCCTGGGAGAGGGATCCCTCCTCTGTTGCTCTCCCTGAGGTTTCTCCCATTTTTCCCTTTAAACTGGGTTTTCTTTGGAAGTTTTTCCTTGTACGATGTGAGGGTCTAAGGACAGAGGGTGTCGTATTGTCATACTGATATTCTGTACACACTGTGAAGACCACTGAGACAAATGTAACATTTGTGATATTGGGCTATATAAATAAACATTGATTGATTGATTGATTGATTGATTGATTGATTGATTGATTGATTGATTGATTGATTGATTGATTGATTGATACATCTGTCTGTTTGCATATATGTCATACAGAATGCCTACATATGTCTTTGCAAGGTAATGTGGTAATGTGCATATTATTCCGAAGTTCTATATAACTACATGAATTAATCATTGTACTTATTTCCATTCAATGCAGATTGAGGTTTGCGGATTGCCCAAGACAATTCAATGTATAAAGACAATATTGCTTGCTTACGGTATGTTTTATTAAATGAAGCAACATTTTTAGTTTAGTTATTTCACCCAGGACCGGAACCGGATGTTTATTTTTATTTATTTATTTTTATGCTCGACGTCAGCTGATCAGTTTAAGATTAGTAAATTATTAAATATTTGATAATTGTACATTATTGTAACACATAATCTGAACCACAAGTTTTCAGTAAATGTTACCTTTAATTGTTTACGTTTTTTTATATTATAAGAGAATAATAGAGACATTCACTGCAGAATGTGACGTCATAGAAAAGCGCCACTCACAACGAGTGCGCATTCATTACGTCATTTCCTGTTTATTCCAACCGCTCGCGGATACAGGAAAACACAACAGACAGAACAAACATACAAATTAAATTACATTAAAGGTGGGGTAGGTAAGTTTCAGAAACCGGCTCGAGTGCACTAACATTTGAAAGTACACAGCCGAAAAGAATCCGACCCTTCCTTCAGACTTCCTTACAGAGCACCTCCTCCAACACACATGAACGCGCACATGACGTCAGCAGACTGGTGAAAGTGGCCGCCTGTTGCTGGCGAGTCATTGAAGTACTGCTGCAATGCACGCCCAATGAGGGCACGCCCAATGAGGGCACTCGATACATTTGTGTGTGTACGAGATGGAAGGCTGACAGACAGTATTTTTACAGTACTACGGCTTCCACAGATGACATTTTTTAATGGATTTTTGTCAAAGCACTTAAGATATTCATTGCTATCGGGATGTGAAGAGCATTCCATGGAATATAACAAAAAGTGTATCTCGAGCCGGTTTCTAAAACTTACCTACCCCACCTTTAATGTCACCATTTGCACGTTTGCCTTGGTGGAGTGGACAGAAGGTAGTGACAAGGGACTTAGGAGCATTCTGCCGATTGACTGTGTTCGAGATTTTAATGAAGAGAATTACTTGAATGGCGACGAAAAAACTCCTGAGGAGTTTTTGGTGGAATGGCGCCATGGACGCAAGGGAGCTAATAGACAGTGGCCGGTGTATCAAGCCAGGATCATCAAGGTTGCAAGTATGTACACGCTATCCATATTTATTTAGCTTTAGTAACTAATTAAATGAACAAAAGCCTGTAAACCAGGCAACGTTTTCAGACCAAGGACCCCTTGGCTGAGAGAGAGAAGAAGCAGGGACACCCACTACATATTGTATACAATTGTGTTGTAAATTAAACATTTTCATAGATTTCTTAGACAGCTTCATAGACTTTGACACCACTATCATCAGTGTATGTTCCATTAATGTGTATTTTCAGAGATTTAACCACTTGAGCCATCAGTCTTTTTCCCCCCCTCTACACCAAACCTCTGCCAAAAATAGCAGATCTGTAGTAACTCTGGGGACCCCCTGTTGAAGACCCCTGTAGACTATATGTTGAGCCAGCTACGCTTTTCGGCGCGAGCAACCATAACAGAAAATAGCAGTACAGTGTCACGTTAATGTTGATTTATCTGCACCAGAATGGGAGAAGAGTCTGAAAAGAGTACTCTGTGAGATGGAGACCAATGACGAGGCTGACACTAATAAACGGGTTACCAAGCCCAATTGGCGATATGTCGACAGTGATGAAGAGGAGGAGGAGAAGGAGAAGAGTCCTGCTAAGAAGAGGGCTCATCTGGACGAAGAGCAGAGACCTATTTCCAAGAAAAAGGTAACTGACTGCATCCATTGTGTGTTGTAAAGGTAAGTTTAGATTTAGCTGCATAACAGTAACTGTTTAAGGTAAACAATCAACTTGTGTGTGTGTGTGTGTGTGTGTGTGTGTGTGTGTGTGTGTGTGTGTGTGTGTGTGTGTGTGTGTGTGTGTGTGTGTGTGTGTGTGTGTGTGTGTGTGTGTGTGTGTGTGTGTGTGTGTGTGTGCACGTGTGCGTGCGTGCGTACGTGCTGCAAGTGAGATGCAAAGGGAGCAATTCACTTCAATGTGGGAGAAGAAAAAAATGCAGCAATTCCAGACAACAATTCAGGAGTTGAGGGATGCAAACTTGGCCCTGAAAAATGAAAATGATCATTTGAAAGACCTCATAATAAAGCGTAAGTATTATTGTATTGCAATATTGGTTTAATACAATCGGATAGGACTTTTCTGTTTTGTAAATGTGCTGTCAATGGACCGTGTGACAACTTAGATGCAAATAGCATCCAAGTTGCTTGCAGCTATGGTGATCTGATGATTGTAATTGGTGTGATTTTATTTGTTCCCTTCTGTACAACCCCACACTAGATATTCCTCAAATGAAGGAGGACATTGCCTCGCTTGCTGGAAGAGTAAGTTCCTCTTATTTGTATCACAAAGTTTATTTGACTTGTTACTTAATCAGAGGAGGAGATTTTTATGATGTTGGGCTGATTAGGGCAATTCACCTGCTGTTTGTATTTTTAATTGTTCAAAAATTATAACATACTGTCTTCCTTCTCTAACAAGTGTGCAGAAACCTCTGTGGAGGTCTTAGGGGAGACATCTGCAAAACAATTGCAGGTGAGTAACATGTTTCTTGTTCTAAGGATGCATATGTTATGGTGTGACTCTGTAGGAGGCAATAGTCTACAAATGTGTGTTTGTCCAGGGCTAATCTCATCAGTGCCAAATTGTTCATTGCCAACAGGCCAAGAACCTCCGCTTTCACATGTGTATTATATCATAATGGAAATCAAATCAATGGACAAAAACCTTGGACAAATTATTCATATGTCATAGAAAGCTAACTACAAAATAATTGCATCCCCCTTTAATTCATCTTGCTTCTCTTGTAAAAAGTCTCAAAATACTGTGGCAGCTGCAGAGCCTCAGAAGAAGCAGCCTGGTGATGACGATGATGATGGTGGTGGTGATGGTGGAAATAACAACAAAGTAAGTAACAAGTCAAAAATGTATCTATAAGCTCTCAAGGCGGGAGGCGGGAAAACATATAGATTGGATATTTTTGCTATTTGACATAAAACAACGTATATAGGGTTATTTGTGTCCATATTTCCCAGTTATTACCGCTGTAAAAGTTAACCGTATACATTTTGTCATGTCACTGTTTAATTTCCAGATCCATGGAGAGATAACTGAAGCTCCAGAGAAAACCGAAGCCCCAGAGACAGTAAGTCGATGCATATTCTTAAGGTATAGGTTACATGAAAATGTTATCTGGACAGTGGTTATGTTTTTGATGGGTAACTGCAACACTGATGTATTACCGTGCGTGCCCATGTTAGATCAAGTTTAGGACAGTGATTTGTTACTTTAGTGCCTTTATCATTCTTGTGCAGTAGACAACTATTTACTACTGATCTATACAAACTATGTTAGTTTGTATAATGTTAATTAATAATCAATTGTGATATTCCATAAAATATATTTGTGAAAGTTGTAGGCCTACTAATACATTTATATGTGATGTATTTTTCAGATTGAAATTGTGAAGGGGTCAGGAGTGTTTTGCAAAAGAGATGCGTGGAAGGCATCCATCCACACCACCTCTGGCACAGCAATGGTGCGAACTCTCCTCCTCGGCACATTTCCCCTTGAAACCCTGCTTCAGAGCAACCTCAACGGAAAAAAAAAAAGCTACTGTTCAAAATCTCTTTAAATAAATCCTGTCATTAATAAAGAAAGGCAGTTTACACATGTGTTTTTGTTTCTAAACTGATTCACCTAAGAATGGCAAAACTGAACTATTTTCTTACTCTCTGTTTTCGCTGCTGCAATTTGTTGCGAGTAATGTTTTTTTTACAATTGTCCCACACTCTAGCCCAGTGGTTCTCAAACTTTATCATTTCAAGGACCCCCATAACTCAGAGTGTATGATTGGAAACCAAATGTGTATGGGTCTATTTGGAACACCCCCAAGGAACCTTGAGTGTCATTTGTCCCTGGACAAACTCTAGCCTAAAGTGTGCGCCATTAGTATGTAAACATTAGCTGCTGCAGATCAGCAGGATTACCCACTTTTCATTTGCAAAATAATAATGATGAAATATTACTTTTTTTGGCAAGCCAAAGCGAGGTGATGGGGAGCAGCTGGAAGCCCTGGACCCAGGAAAAAAGGCGGCCATAATCGGTGAGTAAAAACGAATGAATTTAGAAAGGAAAATAAAAGTTAATAGAGATGCCTCAAGTTGACTACTTTAACCATCCCTGTTTCACTATTTATTAGCTACCAATGGTAGGATCAGGATCGGCATCAGGTAAGTGAGGACCAGAGGTCGCGTTAACCGAATATATTCCGTCTATGACGGAATTCTTTTGACAATGACGAAAAAATCTGAAAGCAGTCCGTCATTTTGACGGATTAGAACAAACTCAGAACAGCGCCAACGTTTCCCCGCAGCAGGGCTCCAGTGTTATGCCCTTATGTCGTTTCCAGACCTAAATATGCCGTACAAATCATTGAAATGTCTGGGAGTTTATGCTTTACGCTGTGGCGCGCTCCCGCGAGGTGCAGTGTTCATGCACAACACGGCATTACACCGGCGCTAATCGCCCCCCCCCGTTGTCAGTTCACGAGCGTATTTTATTGCTCTTCTGGTAAACAACCTGTGCTGATGATCTCTGTTGTTTGTATACAAGTGAAGTTCATGTGATGTCATTTTTTTTTTTAAACAGTATTTTGAAAAGCCAAACTTTACCTAATTCTAACTAATAATTGTAAACTTAGCAGCTTCTTAGACAGATTTGGTAAATGCACTGACTTTTCAGATAATTCAAAAATAATAGTAATGATATATGAAACAAATCACTAATAAAATAGATCATCTGTTTGAATAAAGGCTTTGGGCTTTATCTGCCAATAAACTCACAGGGGAGCTCGTGTACACTACACCAGGTGGTTTGGCAAAACTTTGGAGTGGAATGCTTGGAGTCTGTAGAAGACTTGGAGCATTTTTACACTGTCATCTCATTATGTCCTTTTCTTTTCTCTGTAGAGGCAACAATGAAGAAGTGGCCACACACAACGAAGGGCCAATTTCAGATATATCACATATATGTTTAACATATATTAAAAATATATAGGTTCATATATATTCCTTCCATGTGGGATGTTACTATAATGGCAAGTATAGATGTTTTGGTTTTAAAGCAATACAAATATCATAATGCTGTTTAGTCATACTGCTTTGAATCCTCTGCTGTGAATACATGCTATACTGTAGGTTGAATGTGTTATAATAATACTAGCTCCTGCACAACAGTTTTTCTTGTAGTACTCTCTCCACTATTCATGGCTCTCAAGACTTCTGGACGGAGATGGTTGTTATGGAGTTGTACGAGGGGAAAATGGGCTTTACAAAGAGGCCTTCTCCACGCTCGAACGCTCGACTCCATCAGACGCGTGTATAATTGAGTGTGTGCTACATTGCCATGCACAGCTTTCAAGCGTCGTCTTTTGAAACATGTAACGTGCAGAGAAGGACAGCTCGGAACCACCTCCACTCTGAAAAAATGTCAAGCATGAAGGGTAAACAACATCTCCCATCTCCACCCATACGTCAAGAAATGTTTTTATCTGAGAAATATGTGTGTGTGGACGAGTTCTGTGGAAAAGCCCAGCTCAAGGACTCTTTTTCAATTCCACATCTAAAGAGGAGATGACAAGCAACAAGAGAGGGGCTGATTGTGATTTGCATTGCAGCCGCGCTGTTACCAAACACCATGAACACAGTTCTCCAGAGAACACACACTGTGGAGAGTGTTTTCCAAATCAAAGTTTTAATCTACAACTAGGTGAATAATCAAAACTTGTTTTTCACAAAAGTGTTGACATCAGGCTGGAATCAGCTTTCTCAGTATTGAGACTGAGAGTAATATCGAGATAGTGTCTTGATACCAAAAAGCTAAATATTGAGAGAATATAAGTGCTGAAGCATGAGAATTGTTTGGGGACCATCGAAAGCAAAGTGCATTATTTCAGTGTACAAGAGTACAGATATTTACTCTTAAGGCCAAAATGGCTGCTGTTCCACTTCCTTTTTCTTTCATCTTCTAACCAACTTTTTCCAAGTATTTTCCCCTGATCATGCTGCTGATTTAATTGCTGAACAATTTAATCAGCAGCATGTTCCCTGATCGTGCTGCGTTAGCTCTTTGTGAAACAATAAGGTGAACTGATTAAACACTCTAATAAAAAGACATTAAGAGGACTGAGCTATTTCTGAAATATTGTGTATAATACAAAAGAAACAATACCTGTAGCTCTGGCTGAAGTTGGACCATAGCATTAAATGTGTTGCTTTGAATAACGATAACAGTTCCTTTTTTCTATTGAACTCACAATGGTGGGTGAAGGTAGCATAAGATAATTTCTCCAGTCTTTAACACTGGGGAAGTAACTCAGTCTCAATGCTTACTGCTTCCATTCATTGCTACAATCTAATATCATGATGATAATTTATATAAAGATACTTTTTTTTGCAACCAAAAACATATTCAGAAAACCATTGACCTCCAGGCGAGAGAAAAGGAAGTGATAAAATGCTGAGTCATATCACTGTTTTAGAACTTAAAATTACAGGTCATGACACAGTTTTAGGACTCATAAAGCTAACTCACATAATAGAGGCTCATGGGACCTTATTTCGGAAAAGGTATGCATTGAAGTCAATGGAGAGAGAAAGATTATCTTTCGATCCCGTTTGAATTGTGCCATGAATTACACATATGATGTTTGTCAATCTTAAATAATAATTTCCATGTCAAAAAAAGTCACAGTTTGTCGTAAAACTGTTGAAATATAAGACTATGAAAAATACGCAACTAGAAAGACTACAAATCCCAGAATCCCGGTCCCGCATGCTGGCTCTTACGGAACTCCCCTTGTGTGTATGTACAGCTCTCAACATGCCCAGACTTGTAGTGATTTTCACCTCTTTTAATACTTGTTGCCTCATTCTGAAAGAAAGAAGTGAAATGTGCCAACGTGACGGCCGTCTTGGTGTGTGGTGCGAGACGGGAGATGTAGGTCATTGAGCGGTTCACACAAACAAATGTGTTACTTCACAGTTTTACGACACATTTTTTTTTTTTCACTTGTAAAATTATCTTTTAAATTGACAAACATCACATGTGTAATTCGTGGCACAATTCAAACGGGATCGAAAGATAATCTTTCTCTCTCCATTGACTTTTCCCGAAATAAGGTCCCATGGAGGTCCACCGGAAGGGGAGGGACTTCGCCACTCTATTAGGGTTTTAGGACTCAGAATGCTGAGTCATGTCAGGGTTTTAGGACTCAATGCTGAGTCATGACAGGGTTTAAGGACTCATAATGCTGAGTCATGACAGGGTTTAAGGACTCATAATGCTGAGTCATGTCAGGGTTTAAGGACTCATAATGCTGAGTCATGTCAGGGTTTAAGGACTCATAATGCTGAGTCATGTCAAGTGTTTTAGAGAACTAATGCTGAGTCATGTCAGGGTTTTAGGACTCAATGCTGAGTCATGACAGGGTTTAAGGACTCATATTGCTGAGTCATGACAGGGTTTAAGGACTCATAATGCTGAGTCATGACAGGGTTTAAGGACTCATAATGCTGAGTCATGACAGGGTTTAAGGACTCATAATGCTGAGTCATGCCAGGGTTTAAGGACTCATAATGCTGAGTCATGACAGGGTCTAAGGACTCATAATGCTGAGTCATGACAGGGTTTAAGGACTCATAATGCGGAGTCATGACAGGGTTTAAGGACTCATAATGCTGAGTCATGACAGGGTTTAAGGACTCATAATGCTGAGTCATGACAGGGTTTACAGTCATTCCTGCAGCCCTCTATTGGCTCACGCCCTTACACTGAATTTACTGCGAGTGTTAAGTCCCTAAAGACCCAGCCTTGTTCATGATACAGTATGCTTTTTACATATAAGCAATATGGCCTGTCTGCTTACACAATATGAAACACGATAAAAAACCTAATGACCTGACATCAGACAGGAATAATGAGTCTCTGCAGACCTTTACTCCATGGTGACTTCCTCATTGGAGAGCACACAAAGATTACAATGATTATAAATGGTAGTGATTTAATGCTACAAAACACATTTTTCTCTATTGTTCCCGATTTAAATATTGTTTTGCCCCGGGGGTACAGCAGATTATGCTGAAGTAATTGTTTGAAGTCTGATACCAACACGAAAAAGGATTAGAGACAAATGTACCGGATTTTAGCCAGCTTGAACTCAGTTAACAGTTTATTTTCTGAGCTAATAAAATGTGACATCTTCCCATATGAATTGTAGCCAAATGCAATATACCTCTTCAAACTGGATTAGTAACCAAATACTTAAACTTCAATTCAAGAAAACTCGAAGTGTTGGTCAATTCAGTAACTATTCGCACCTGTATCTATAATTAGCAATGCTAATACAACTGATTGTTGTTAGCTTCTGTCATTTGTTTAACCCTTTGTCTCCCATTTAATCAGAGAGATATAAGAGTCTGTCAAAAATAATATTGCAGGTAATTGGTTTTAGAAAAGTAATATACCTAATTTCTACTTAGTGACTGTGCTTCCTGTCTATCAATTTGAGCAGCTAATTACTCATTCATTAAAATCAAATGAAAATGGTAAAGAAAAACATTGCATGACGTTAGCTCTTAATGAATCATTAGGACATGTCATTCAAGAAGACAGTATTTTGCACATACAGAGGAACAACATGTGTCACTGCATTTTTACTACCGCTTACATCAGGCTCAGTAAATCCTTATCATGTAGCGGGCTAAAGTTCAACGTATGTCCCCTTGTGACTCAGCAAATAAGCCGTACAACGTTTGAAATTTCACATGAAGTGAACTATAGACAAAATAGCATTTAAGAACAAATCCTTAATTTCCTTCTCAGCTTTTCTTATTTCATTTTGAACAGCTGTCAGCCTGGAGACGAGTTTATTAAATGGTCTGAAATAAGATAAGCACTTCTCAAAGCGCTCTATTTGATCCGTTACAGACAGACAGGCAAGCAGAGAGGAATGGAAGGAGACACACAGCTAGCCTCAGGAGTCCAGAGCGAGCTACACAACAACAACAGGAAGCTACATAACATGTGTCCTGCTGTAGAAAACAGAAACAACCTACCTCTGAGCTGTCAGCTCCTCACCCATCAGAACATCTCAGAGACTGAAGACGAGCAGTTAAACACACACATCTCCTTCTCTTTCTCTCACACACTCCCTGCCTCTATCCTCTTTCACCTGGAGTCATAAAGTATGCAAACGACCTGCGTGTCGTGGTGACTGTAGCCACAGTGACGCGGCAGCAGGTAGCACACCGGTGGAGGAGATGCTCCCTGAAGCTTAGGCCTGCAGGACACACTTCCAGTCTGACTCTCGGTGTCGGCCTACATCACTTTACATATTTCTGTATTCATGCTTCGTGCACAATTGTCCTGGTTCTGTCGCCGTGAACTTTGAAATGTAGTCACCTGTTGTCTCAGCTTAAATTATTCATGAGCCAATTAGACATAAAGCACATTATTTTTCTTAGTTAGTGAAGTGTCAGTTAAAGAGGTCAGAGCCAAAATGGGAAGTCAATGTATTCACTGAAAGACACATTTGCAACATTCTTCCACAATTCTAATAAAAGTAAAAGTATTTTTGATAGCCAACTAATCTTAAAAGTGTTTGTTGTGCCTGGATGCTTATATCATATTAAAAGACATTTAAAGATATCAACCTAGTCTTTGAGAAACTGGGATAGACATTTTTTACAATATTCTGACATTTTATTTACCAAGCTGTTAAAAGGAGCTCTAATGTAATGCCAATGTTCAGATTCAACTTCATTGTCATTACATAGTACAAGTGCTAGTGACAATGTTCAGGTTCATATTAGCATTTTGTTCTTCTGCTGTGACATGTTTCCATGCTTTAATGTTCAAAAAGGTCTTTATTTTTCTCATACTGCCTGTGCTTCAGCACCTCTGTTCACCCTCTGTCTGAAACCAGAGCCCAGTCTGCTCTGATTGGTTAGCTGGTTGGCTCTGTTGGGATTGGTGAACTGCTGAGAGATGTCCCGCCCCTTAGCCTATCACGTGAAAAGTGTTGGAGCGCTAGCCAATACAAGCGCAAGTGTTAAATATTCATGTCACTTTAACACTTTAACTTTGGCCCCTGCAGACTATTTACATACACAAAAACTCTATAGAAAGCAACAGGGAGGAGAACACCACATACAGAAGAATAGTCTTTAAAGACATCTTTGACTTTGAGGAACTGGAATAGAGGTTTTTCAATATGTTTGATGTTTTATACAAAAAGCTGTTAATGAATTTACTAAATTGTCAGTAGATGAATGGATAATAGCAACATGTTTGAAATCAGCAACACTCTAAAACTGTTGTGGATGATGTTGATGATGAACTGAATGTGTTACATGTGGGGCAGCTAACGCAGGGATTGTATTGTTGTATAGCAACTATATAATTTGGTAACAAGGGGGCTAAAAGTTTATTATTCTAGGTAATAAAGAATAATACCAAAGCGGCACAGGGAGGACATGATTATGTAGATGAGATCGATGTTTGAACAGGGAATACACAGGGAAGCCTCACACTGGATTATACTGGATGGGTTCGGGAAATATGTCACATATTTATCTCTCAGACCAAAGGGAAAGGAGGGCTAACAATTGCTATTAAATATATAAGCTTCCTGTAATTAATGTTAAGTAAGCATTGAATACACATTGTGGTAATGCTTAGTAAGTAGGCTAATCATATTTGATTTAATCTCAAAACAGAATTATTTTATGTTTAGATGGTATTTCTATTCATTGTCATCTAGCCTTGTTGTCAGTGTTTCGATGAAAAAAAACAAAAAAAAAGGTTTAGTTTGTTTTACATAATTTAATTTCCAAGCCTTTATCATTTCAACTGTTCATTTCAATGGAAATTAAAAACAGTTTGGGTAGTTACTGAATTATTAGATATTAGAGATTGTAACACTAGCCAGATGATTAAATAATTAACATAACTAACGTTTAGTATGCCAATGAAGAACTGGAGTATTTGTCTCCACTCTCCATGTTCTTACAAACTTGCCAAAACCTTTCTGACTGAGGCTTGTTCATGAAATGCAGGTCCACACTCAATTATTCACAAACACACACTCTTACACACTGGTGGAGCCCAGTTGAATCCTCCACTGCCCAGAAGTAATTGCTCGGATTAATGAAGTGCTGCAGAGAAGGTGCCAGCGAGCCAGAGCACCTGCTGCGTTCCCCTGGTCACTCAACCTGTGTCAGTCTAAGGGACATTCGCAACAGAAATACCTGGTGATTTGTTTCTGCACATAACTAAGGAACAAATGGGATAGGAACGCAATCTGAACCATGAAGAAACCAACAGAGGGACACAAACTGAAGTGCTGTAAAGTAACGTAAAACAAAGTAAAGTTAATTAAAGTAATATAAAATAAAGTAGCGTAAATTAGATAAAGTTACGCAATGTAATTTAAAGAACATAAAGTTAGGTAAAATAAAGTGAAGTAGAGTAACGTTTAATTTACGGAATATTTAAGTAGGACAAAGTAAAGTCACCCAAATATAAGTAAAGATGTTCTTGGTCCCCTCCTCTTCTCCCTGTACACAAACTCGCTCGGATCTGTCATTAGCCCTCATGGTTTTTCATACCACTGCTACGCTGACGACACCCAACTAATTCTGTCCTTTCCCCGCTCAGAGACCCAGGTCGTCGCACGCATCTCTGCTTGTTTAGCTGACATCTCTCAGTGGATGTCCGCTCATCATCTCAAGATCAACCTTGACAAAACTGAAGTGCTTTTCCTTCCGGGAAAAGATTGTCCCTCTCTTGACCTGACTATCAACATCGGCCCCTCTGTTGTTTCCCCAACCCAGACTGCAAGGAATCTGGGTGTGACCCTAGATAACAACCTGTCCTTCACTGTAAACAGCAACAACCCGCTGCTGCAGATACACGCTTTACAACATCAGGAGGATGCGTCCCCAGCTGACCCAGAAAGCGACGCAGGTTCTGGTCCAGGCTCTCGTCACCTCACGCCTAGACTACTGCAACTCCCTCCTGGCTGGTCTACCTGCATGTGCCATCCGACCTCTGCAGCTCATCCAGAATGCAGCGGCTCGTCTGGTCTTCAACCTTCCTAAATTCTCCCACACCACGCCGCTCCTCCGCTCCCTCCACTGGCTTCCGATAACTGCTAGAATCCACTTCAAGACAATGGTACTTGCGTACCATGCTGCGAATGGATCTGGCCCTTCCTACATCCAGGACATGGTTAAACCGTACACCCCAGCACGTGCACTTCGCACTGCATCAGCCGAACGGCTCGCTGCACCCTCGCTGCGAAGGGGACCCAAGTTCCCATCAGCAGAAACACGTGGGTTTGCTATCCTGGCTCCAAAATGGTGGAATGAGCTCCCCATTGAAATCAGGACAGCAGATAGCTTACACACCTTCCGGCGCAGACTGAAAACTCATCTCTTTCGACTCCACCTCGAGCGATAGAATGACTAACAAAGAACTGCTAACAGAGCACTTATATACTAATAAAGGACTGGCTTATCTATAGCCAGTTGAGTAGCACTTGAAACGATTGGCTCTTTGAAACCTGATGTTCTTATATGATTCTGTTTTCTTCAAGGTTGTGTCTTCCTGGTCGAATGTACTTATTGTAAGTCGCTTTGGATAAAAGCGTCAGCTAAATGTAATGTAATGTAATGTAAAGTCATGTAAAGTAACGTAGAGAACGAGAGGCTCCACCACGTGATGTAACTGAAAGATAAGTACAGAGTAAAGTCGTGTGAAGTAACGTAGAGAACGAGAGGCTCCACCACGTGATGTAACTGAAAGATAAGTACAGAGTAAAGTCGTGTGAAGTAACGTAGAGAACGAGAGGCTCCACCACGTGATGTAACTGAAAGATAAGTACAGAGTAAAGTCGTGTGAAGTAACGTAGAGAACGAGAGGCTCCACCACGTGATGTAACTGAAAGATAAGTACAGAGTAAAGTCGTGTGAAGTAACGTAGAGAACGAGAGGCTCCACCACGTGATGTAACTGAAAGATAAGTACAGAGTAAAGTCGTGTGAAGTAACGTAGAGAACGAGAGGCTCCACCACGTGATGTAACTGAAAGATAAGTACAGAGTAAAGTCGTGTGAAGTAACGTAGAGAACGAGAGGCTCCACCACGTGATGTAACTGAAAGATAAGTACAGAGTAAAGTCGTGTGAAGTAACGTAGAGAACGAGAGGCTCCACCACGTGATGTAACTGAAAGATAAGTACAGATGAGTAAAGTAACGTACAGAAACGCAAATGAATGAAACGTTGTGCAGACTGCATGCAGAGCATTTAGATCAAACTCTTAAAAAGTGAGATTAGTGATATAAAGCACGGGAAAGTTGTCCAATCTTTCCCATTTGCACTTTCTTTATTTTGATCACAACGCTACAAGAGCTGCAACCCTAACGGGCCGTCCACACTACAGCGTCGACAGCTTCAATCTGCCCATTCACTTTGAATGGGGTGACGTCACGTTGCCTCCCTTTTTCGCCGAACTGAATTGTGGGTAGCATAGCGGTCCGTCTCCGCCGTCTCCGGCGTCAGAAGCCGGAGACACCGGAGTAGCCAGCGCCAGCCAATCAAATCCCGTTTCGGAAAATCTGACAGCTCAAGCCGTAGCCAATCAAACCGCGTCTAAGCTGGGAGAGATATCCCGCCGTTCATTTCTATATTTCAAAAAAAGTCGGAGGAGAAACTAATTATCGCCGTAGCAAATCACCCGGTTTTGTATGACCAGACCCTCTTCACCTACCGGGATACAAACCGGAGGAACCAGGCATGGAGGGAGGTGGCAGAGACAGTGGGGGAAACTGGTAGGTTTTCGCCTGTTTGGGGAGTTTATATATATATTGCTCCCATAAAATCCCCGGGGGTTTTTGCTTTGTATGTCGGGGGCGGGAGATTCATGTGATTGGTTGTTGGTCGCGTTGCTTGAATAAAATCCCCAAGCTCCAGACACGCCCAGCTCCAAGCTTTTTTTGAAGCTGTAGTGTGGACGCTCCGCCTCACCCCCACTCAGATCATCACTAATGTTTTCTGAGATCTGAAGAAATAAAAATATTCCTAACCACACACACGCTAGCCAAGAGCGCTTGTTTGCAGTCCTTGCTGATTTTATTGCCTGCACAGGAAACTTCGCTGACTGATTATTTATGTGTCTCAGAGTTCACACTGACACTATTACTGGTTAAGACCCTTGTGTGGTTGCATTTTTCGAAAAAGCAAATATGATCACAGCATAGGGTAGATAATATCCCAGGCTGCAAGATATATATTGTTTACAGGAGAGAGGGAGCAGTAAACACACAGTCCTTGTTACCCATGCTGATCAACACAGAGGACAGCTGATGGACACTGTGCAGGGATAACGTCTGACAGCTATAGGGTAACAGCTGCCATTTCTCTGCTGTGTTATAACTTCCAGTGAGCGGGCAGAGAAATGTCCTAGGGAGACGTGGAGCAGAAAAGTTGAGACAAACAAAGAACAGGCTTCCTCGACAGATGCCGTTTCCTCCTGACTGCCGGCCATGGGTACAATGTGTTTGTTGTGACTCCAGCCAGCTACCCACACACACTGACCAGAAAACACTTTCTGTTTCTAAACTTGTGTTGGCTACATCAGCTGCAGAGAGAACATGGTGTGAGGAAAGCAACTCCTCAGTTAACGAGAATAACTTTCCAAAAGCCAAATTGTATGGGATTGCAAAGACAAAGATAAGCAAAGATATAAGACTAATATTCACGATTTAAGGTTGAACAAGAAGGAAAATAGGGACTGGAACAATGCCAGAGAAACACAGTTTAATCAAGTAGGGTCGTTAAAGAGAATTAACAACCGTAACAAGAGTAAATCAGATCAAGATACACAATTATGTTGTGTACATTTATAGCATCTTCAACTGGCCAACTGTCTTGCACTGTACTGTAAAATCCTTTGGATACCCGTGATTGCTAATGTTTGGCTAGGACCGGTAATTCCAGTAAATAGATACAGCTTTCTGACAACTGGAAATGTTCACCTGGTGACTTACATTATCATGCGAGTTGCAGTCTCTCTAAGACCCAGCAGGGGGCGACTCCACCAGTTTCTAAATGAAGCCAGATTGTATAGAAGTCTATGAGAAATGACTACTTCTTACTTGATTTATTACAGACATTTTTTTCTAAAAGTTCATAATCTCAAATTATATTTCCAAGTCTCCATGACGACAGCATGATGTTCATTCGCTAAATAATGGTTTGATGAAAAAAAATAGGATTATTCTCCTCAGTGCTCATGTGGAAAGCCTAATGGTGAGAACAATCACAGCCAGGTGTGTCACCTGCTGCCACACTAGCACCCCCCGACCCCCAGGTGTTTGCCAGCAGATTGAGGGGGGCTCGCTGGTGCTCCATCACTGACTCTACATAGCTACACATTTACTGGAAGTGTGTCTACAATTCAGACCAAATCTGAGAGTTATCAGCTGAACAGTATTGAAATTTGTGTCACAGACAACCTTGGTTCCTACCTTGATTTAAGCCCGATTTGCTGCTGTATAATTGAGCGTGCACTTCACTTTTATTAAACACAATCCAGTTTGTTTTCATCCCTCTCAGAGTAATCAAAATGCTCAGTAACCCTCCAGTTTTATCCCTTTGCTGAAACATGTTTTCATGATTTTCAAGGACTTACAAATCGTAAGGGATGTGACCTAAGTGTTGAAGAACACTCGGAACACAGAGGAGTGCAATCATCGAGGATACAACAACTTCTAACTCAAAGAAATATTTCACAGATCATCATTTTGTCTTACAGTCTTCATTTTCAAAGCAAGACAAATAAGTCCAGCACTTGCAACAAAGATAAAAGCAGCACTAATGATGATGTCTGCTTCTTTATCTGCGTCCCTCGTGGAAATATAAACGCTACTTCACTGTGGGATTGCACGCCCGTGTTATCTGTACTTCACTTTCAGTCTCAACAGCTAAACAAACAGGTAAGAACCACAATCAATAACATTTTCATTTAAGCCGTGCAGACAGGGCCGGCCCTCGGCATAGGCAATATAGGCGAATGCTAAGGGCGCATCAACCCATAGGGGGCGCCGAAAATTGAAAAAGAAAAAAATTAGAAAAAAAATTTAAATATATTTTTTTTATTTAAATTTAAATACAGTTGCACACATCTTGTGTCAATATCTTTGTTTTTGTGGTCATGCCACAACCATGCACCTGCGAATCATAGTGAGTGTCTGCATTTTGGGGGGGGGGGGGGGGGGGCGCCAGCTAAAATCTTGCCTAGGGCGGCAAATTGGTCAGGGCCGGCCCTGCGTGCAGACCATCAGGTTTCATAAAGTTAGCGAGAACATTTGACAACACATCACACTCTTCATTTCAAATTAAACCTGTGTGTGTTTGCTTATCTCTGGACCAATGCACCTGTCTGTCAGCCTGCAGAATGCTAATGCTGCACAAAGAGAACATGCTGTATATTGATGTTATATGTGCTGATACTGTCACTCTATCCTTTTCCTCTCACACAAAGATAAAATGATGACGGGGCATTAACAGAGTAAACTTTTAAAAAGCAGATTTGTTTCAAGAAACTATCACTGAATATAAAAACGGAGATGCTCGTGTCTCTACATCTAACATTTTAATTGCCAGCATGATTTTGGCTTCCTACAATAAATACATATTGAAAAAATGTGTGCACTACTCATGGAAAACTTTTGCAGGTGAACTCAGCAGTGGGAAAACACATATGTATTTGTCTTTCCATTTATAAGCAAAGCTAGCCCTTATATGTGGGCCTCACACGGACACTTGCAACATCTAGCCTGATGGATGTCTCTACAAAATATTAAACTGTGAATGCGTTTAAGACTCAATCGGACTCAATCGGTTGAGGCTACAAAGCATGTGTAAAGTAGGGGTATCCGGTGACCTGAGCCCAAAATGTGCCCAGGGGTATTGAGGACAGTTTCTTAATACATTTGCTTTGCTTTCAGAAATTGGGGGTAGTGCGGCAAAAAGTGTAGCACTTGCAAGAAAAGCTTTTAAGAGATAAAGGAAATGTTTAGCTAGTTAAAGCACCAAAAGCGAAAGGTAGCAAAAGTCAGACTGATGGGGTTTGTCAGCTGATCTGAAGTCATATACAGACACACAAAGATGGATTTTGACTTTAAAAGATATCTAATAACATAAAATAAAAAAATTCAAAAAAGCTTTTTGCCTCACTAGCTGCAGGCACAACAAAGATGTACAACACCCAATCCAAGATTAAATGCAAGAAAACTTTTCCTGTAAGACTATACATCAATGGAAGATACTTCTGATGAAAAAAAAACGTCATCGGACAGATTATTTGACATTTCTCGCAGAGTCCAGAGTATTTGATAGATCGCTCAGAAAGAGAACGTAATAAGTGGAAAAAATAAAAAACACACGCTGCAGATCGTTTTAATTGTAAAATATATTCTATCTACTTGTAACACAACAAATCACAGCAGGAACAATCTGACTGGATTGTACTGTATAAGCAACGACATTGAGGATCTTAAATTGGCAAAGGTGAACTGATTACTGCTGCAAATACCTTCAACAGCTTAAATCAACAACTTTTTCCCTGTCATCTGTTCAATATTTGACTCTAGAGTGTGGCCGGTTCAAGTTTTTTTTAGTTAAGGACCAGACCAAATGTATGGAATGCCATTTAAGCCAAAATTAAATAAATAAATAAATAAATACATATATATATAAATATGCCGATGAAATAAATTCTAAAATAAATAAATTAGGCAATAAATATGTATACATGTACATTTAAATACACATTTATTTATTTCATGGGACTTTTATTTCATAATGACACATTTATTTATTTCAAGAGACTCGTATTTCATAATGACATATTTATTTATTTCAGATGACTTGTATTTCATAATGACACATTTATTTATTTCAAGAGACTCGTATTTCATAATGACATATTTATTTATTTCAGATGACTTGTATTTCATAATGACGCATTTATTTATTTCATGTGACTTGTATTTCATGATGAGACATTTCCATTCCTTATATGCAAATGAACGGGGCGTGGTTAGCTCACAGATCCAGACCAAAGTAACAGCACCACAACACTGACTCAATAGCTTTTGTTTCACACTCCAGTACTCTTAAGTAGGGTTGGGTACCGAGAACCGGTTCCGGTTCGGAACCGGTTCCAACATTTCGATTCCAACGGCATCATTTAGAAATGTGAATTTCGGTTCCGCTTTTCGATTCCTGAGGAAATGTTTCTCGTCGCTCTCCGTAGCCTACTGCATGACTGCAGCGGGGCGGGAAATGTAGCGTTGTATCTACATTTCCTACAGTGTAACCTGAGACCAGGGCCGGCCCGTCGCACTGGCATTATAAATCTTCGCCTAGGGCGCCAGATCTGTGGAGGCGTTGCGCTGACAGCTCTGGGAGAAAAAATAAATGTTTTGACCGTTGGTGCTCATCCTAATTTTCGGTCTTGATGTAACAACATTCATAATTAAGTAAATGTAACACCCTTTTCATCCCGGTTACACTTTTCATTTGCCCTGTACGATGGGCGCTGCAAGTGATGAAAATGAGGGATGTTGGCTTATCTGGCAACCGCAGCTCACAGCCAAAGTGCGCGTGAGCGAGGGAGAAGGGGAGGGTGCACTGGAACCGGCGCTGTTGTTATTAGCATCTGGTGCTAGCTGCTCTAACGGAAGAAGATGTTTCCACAATGATGTGGAGGGAGAGTCCTCTCCAGTCAGACTGAGAGGCTAATAACTTCAGCTCAGTGAGGTAAAGGACTCTGAGTGTTTAGATAGTTCACTTTAGTCTAAGTTATCTCAGTGGGTCTCAAACGTTTTGATCACAATTTATGTAAACAAAACACATATTTCCAAGGCACTCTTTTATAATTATTGGGATAAAACAGGTTTGAAATCATTCCAATGTATACTATAGGACAGTAAACCAGACATATCGTTTTAAACTGGAGAGATAAAAAAATATGCATAAATAAAATAGTAAAATAAGATATGAATGAACAACAAAAATAAAATGCGTTACATGTAGGCTATTTGTTATTTAATTATTAAAATGTAAACCGATCTTTTTCATATGGGTGTTTAGAGTTGTACCCCCTAGATCTAGTCTCTAGTAATTCTGCGTGTGCACCAGATTGAAGCATTTTACTTCAAAATGTTCAAACATTTCTTCCCGGTATGCCTGAGAGGCAGATATGCTTGTTTTTCTCAACAAGAACTGTTTTTAAAAGTTGGACTGTTGCACTGCTGTAGCTTCAGTGGTTCTCAGGTTAAAGTTACATAGCAGTGAATATAAACATACTGATTAATGTGAATATTACTTTAAACTAACCTGTGTAAAAGTTTCTCGAATAAATGTAATTTTTTTGGTGGAAGAAGCATGTATCATTTTTTTACCCTGCCCCTCAAAGAATCGGAATCGAGAACCGTTAAGAACCGGAATCGAAAAGTAGAATCGGTATCGGAATCGTGGAAATTCAAACGATACCCAACCCTACTCTTAAGTGGTTTGCAAACTGCCAATAAACCAAACCGGTTCAAGAACCATTCTTGTGCTTTTCTGGTGCTTAACTGGTTCTTCTCTGGTCTTATCTGGTCTGCCCAATGCTGCTCTTCTGAGAGCAACCGCTCTGACAGCTCTCTCTAGTCTCTACTGAGAAACAGCTAAAAGTCCTTCTGGAGGTAAGCAACGCTACACAATTACACCCAGTGTGAGAATAAAATATGTCTCGAAGGTTCGTTTTGATTTCTTACAACGTTAAGTTAACGTTAACGTAACCTTACGTTTGCTAGGAGGCTATTGTTACGAGCTAGCTGTCAACAGTTAGCAGCTAACGTTTTCTGCAGTTTGTGTTGCCCCTGAAACACGGGATGTAGTTATTTAAGGGTATGTTAAATTAACGTTATTTTACAAGTTGAGAGAGTTAAGTTGTGTTTAAAATCGTCAATGTAATGCACGTTAGAGGTTTTTAGTTGGACATGACGTTAGCTAACTCAACCAGGTTAGCATGTTAAGCTGTACTTTCTGTGGCAGCTAGCTTAATACAAAGAGGGGTTTTGTGCTTCATTGCAAACTTTAATTTGTTAATCTACCTGAAACTGTAGGGACAGTTTGTTTCTACTCAACTATACAGATCATTGTTGAGGAGATGCAAAACATACTGTACATGAGTTGGGTCCAACATATACCTTGAGTAATGTTACTTTGCTGCTAAAAATGAAACATCATTATCAGATGAGGACATCACCAAAGTGTGTGAGCCTGTCAGGGGATTTGATCTGTTCTCTGCATGTCGTAAACACTGCTCTGGTATTACTTATCTTGTAACATGTAAGTCTCTCGCTCTTGTCATCGTTCAGGCTTTGTATTTGAACTCCTATGACTGGTTGCGGACTTGAAGGGAACGTCTTCCTGACATCCAGGAAAAAGGTGAGATAATACATTTGAATGCCAAAAGCAAGTTATTGTTTTTAACTTTTTAAATATGATTGTTTTGAGGCATTTCAGTTTTATTGGACAGAGGCAGTAGATATCTACTGGAAACAGTGGAGAGGGAGAAGATGATATGCAGCATACGGCCCAGCCGGATGGTTGCTGCTCCGTGTGGAACGTGTTCTATCAGATAAAGGACTTTGGTACCCAGTTATTTATGGTATTGAGTTTGAATTTAGCCTTTGGAATGTAATTTCCAACAGTGCATTGAAAATACTGAAAGAACAGGCTCAGGTTAAAGCTTGACATGATTTGGTCTTTTACTTAAGAGGATGTTTGTCCTCCTGTGTTGTCTTATATCCTTATCTTTCTTTCAGGTGTAACATCTACCAATGGTTGTACATGACAGAGACCTCCTCCACCTCTTTGCTGTCTTACTAGTCAATCCTTCTGATCAGGTCCTTTTCTAAATAGTCGTAAGTTTTACAGTTCAGTGTACGTTAATTTAGCAACTTAATGCTTTACCGCTGTTGAATAAATCCTATATTGCTAGTCATTTTATTAAAACTACGATTTGTAAACTTTTTGATTCCAATTACAATAATCTTTTTGTTATAATTGTAAAACATATCTTAACATCCATCAGCAATCAATACAACAAATCATCCAACACTAAATAGAAGAAATCTGGACCTATTTCTTTTGATACAGCAGCATGTTTTGAGACTGCTCATTGATGTCATCAAGAGCCATTGAGTCTACCTTTTGTAGTCGGCCTCTCAGAATGTTTATAATTTCTTTGTATCTTAACATTCCTATAATAATTAGTTTTTTTATTGTTGATATTGTTTTGTTCTTTATTTTTGTTGTGAGAATCACTTTGCAATTGTGTAAGTGCTATATAAATAGTTATACTAATATTATTGTTGTTACCATCATTACTATTTGTGAAGCTGACCGTTGAGCGGCCCAGACCAAGCAAGGAGGCAGAGGCAGAACGTCCAAAAATATAACCCGACGTGGGCATTTATTAAAAACATGGGCACAAAGTTCACCGCCTCAATCCTGCTGTTCTCTTTGTCCACATCCTGTAGCCACAAGGATCTCACACACACACCCAGCCCTCTCAACAGACAGGGCAACAGAGCCTAAATACCCACACTCCAATCATCACAACAAGACACAGGTGAGGGGGGAGGAGACACAGGACACCAGGTGCACACAATCATCAGCCACAGACAACATATACTGTGCAATCACGCTAATAAAGTGCAATATTACCCGGCCTGAAGCCGTCAGTCCATAGTGACGTCCAAGTTACCTTCGTCACACTATTATTAATAATGTCTTCTTTGTTTTCTTTATTTATCGCTGCAGAAAGGATCATGCCAGCCCACATCAAACACCTGATCAAGAGTTTGTGAACCTCACTGCTGCGGACACCTGTGTGATATTCGACTCTGACTGGAACCCTCAAAATGACCTGCAGGTACGATTATATATATCTGCTCTGTCCGTCCTAAAGATAGTTCAATAGGGCTACAACAACAACAGTCTTTCCGTTTATTCCCTCGGTTCTTTAAGTGTATATTATTTTCCCATTTAATGCTTAAAAACGTTGAACAGCAGCTGCACATGATGCTCTTTTGACCTCTCTTTTAATTTTTTATTTCAGGCTCAAGCTCGGTGTCATCGTTTTGGCCAGTCTAAGGCAGTGAAGGTGTACCGTCTGATCACTAGAAACTATGAGAGGGAAATGCTGGATAAAGCTAGTCTGAAGCTCGGGCTGGACCGTGCCGTCCTGCAGAGCATGAGTGGGAACAAAGAAGGCAACAACAACGGGGTGAGAAAAAGAAAATCTGTCATATTTCTAGATGCCAAGTCATTTTTGGGTCAGTCGCTGTTGCAGTACGCTTAGTTTATTTTCAAAAAGAGTTTTCTAAATCCACTTGTGTAAATGTCTCTCTGCGTCGCCTTTAGCCGGTCCAGCAGTTCTCCAAGAAGGAGATCGAGGACCTGCTGAGGAAAGGAGCCTACGCCGCCATCATGGACGAGAACGACTAAGGCAATCGCTTCTGCTAGGAGGACATCGACCAGATCCTGCAGCGAAGAGCCACCATCATCACCATCACCAGGTATGTTCTTAGCAGCACTAGCCACTTGCGCTTTGTGAGATACCAAGTACTTGGTTATTTGAAATGTAATATTGATGATGTAATAATTAAAACTAGGGATGGGTACCGAGCCCTGGTATTAAACGGGCACCGGGGCTGAATTATTAAAGACCGTGGTACCGTTAACGTCCAACGTTATCGATCTTTTTATCGGTACGGGAGACATTTAAAAAATAGATGTCATATGTATTATATCTACATAAACATTATATCGCAGTCTTACTGTCGCCAACTCCGTTTATAATATGCAATAAGACTACAAAGTGCGTCTATGATTTATTTTCGATCTTTCCAATCCAGACGAGAGATCTCTCTCCCCTGTCGGTGGGGCAGTTTACACGCACGCACGCACACACACACACACACACACACACACACACACACACACACACACACACACACACACACACACACACACACACACACACACACACACACACACACACACACACACACACACACACACACACACACACACACACACACACACACACACACACACACACACACACACACACACACACACACACACACACACACACACACACACACACACACACACACACACACACACACGGCGGAGAGAACTAAGCGCCCCGAGGGTAGTTATGTTACCCGTCTTGAGCATGGATGTATAATAAGAACTGGATACAGCGTCGGAGGAGGGGCCTCGTTCTTTCCTATGAGAGCTGCTCATTGGCGCATGAAGTCAAAATGAAACGTCACAGATTACCCGTCATGCCTGGTTGTCAGAGCAGAAGAACCCGTTTGTGCGCTCACAGAGCATGCACCCCTTAAGCCCCGCCCCCCGAGCACACACTCTCGGCTCACTAGAAAGAATGGAGAGAGAGAATCAATCTAGATTCGGCTTTAAGTGCATTTTACAACTTTAAGGACTTAATGATTCTAGGGCTATACAATAGTTCATACTGGGTAGTTTATTTAGTTTAAAAAATTTAACCACCGAGTTACAGACGTCTCTTTCCCAATGTTAGTCAATGGGAAAAAGTATTTCTGGGCCGGTCGACGTCACAGACTGATAAGGAAATTGTAGTACCGCCGTTTGGACACAACGAATATTTTCCTCAGAGTCCGGCACACTTCCTGGAGGCTTGGTCTTGAGGTGGAAAATGCTTGTTGCCAAAAGTGCAATAAGAATTTAGCATGTAAGGGCGGTAACACGAGCTATTTGTCTAAACATTTAGCAAAAGTGCACCACATTCAGACGGAGGAATGCACCGGGTTCGACTGTCTTTCTAGTAGCTCTGTAGCCCCATCCACGAGTAACGTTTCCACGTCAGGTATATATGCTAGCAGCAACACACGGAGTTAACTAAATGATACAAACATGGGTTAATGATTAGAGGTAACGGAGTTATTTATTTTGTTAAAGTTACAGCTATTCTGTTTGCAGTTCTATCATCACATAATTAAATACGATTTGTTAAAACACTGTTGTTTCTTATTTTCAGTTTGCTTCAAGCAGTGGCTGTACGAGAAAGACGTGGAGGACCAAGAAATTCTGGCCAGATTGGCAAAGACCGGAAGATACATAACAGAGAAGATAATGGATATTAACAAGAAAAAGAAAAAAATATTTATAATTTCTTTGTTGCTGTTTACATTTTGAATTATATTTGTTATTTTTAAATCAGATGCATCTATTTTAGATATATTTATTTAGATGTAGGTTTTTTTTGTAATATTATTGTATTAAGTATAATTTATTAAATAAAAATACTGTTATGAACACTATACAATGTCTTTATTTTTGATAGTTACCAGAATACATTGTATATTTAATACTAACAAAAGCTGGTGATAGATAAATGCTGGTCTGCTGGTATGCCAGCAGACAAATATTTATAAAGACAGGGTATGGCTGGGGTAGGCTACACGCATACCAAGAAATGGCTTAGCCCCACCATGAAAAATGATGTTAAAGTAAGCAAAATAAAGTCCGCCAACTCGCGCCGAGAATGGCACGGACAGCAGTTAGTAAGATTGATATCAGTAGCCACTTGTCTGGAAATACGGAAGACCAGAAACGGTTTTGAAAACTTTTGTCACGTAGTGATCGTCTTCCAAATAGAACATCTTTGATAATGTCTTCTGGCCAATCAGAATCAAGATAACGGCGTGGTCTTGTTGCAGGAAGTCCCGACGGAGAATACTTTTGCTGTAGTACAGGTAACACATAACTGGTACGCAGGTTATGTGCGTAATCTGAAATGCGTACCAGCACTTGTGTCACAAAGCGCATTTGCGTACCGACGTACTTGTGAAGCTTTTCCAGAAGGCGGTAGATCACCGGACGACAGAGTCGGTCTCCGTGTGCACAGACAGGGCTGCTGTTAACGTCGGTCTGTACAACGGAATTGTGCCAAAACTACGCCAACCGGCTGCGGAGGGAGACTCCCCCCTTCACTGGAGAACTGCGCTAAAACAGCTGATCACAACGTTCACACTCTGTGGTCACGAAGTACTCCACTAGCCCCCCCCGTCGACTTTCCTGTAGTACTCCCCCGTTGATAGAAATCAACACGTAATGAATTAAGACCCCACGGTTTGATGATTGATAGGTGCTCTCTTTCATTTTGACACAAATGTTACAATAAACATGTTAAATGGATATATCTGCCTTCTTTCATTTATCTTTCCATTCCCACAACAATATACATAAAGAAATGACATTTTGGACATAGTTCGAATGGTGATTAATCATGATTAATTCATTTTTAAGTTGTGATTAATCTGATTAAAATTTGTAATCGTTTGACAGCCCTAATTTATTTATTTTTGGATTAGAGCATAGATACGTCCATGAGTTAAGAGATGGAATGATATGATGATTCACACTCATGTACAGTAGGTGGCGGTATGCAACTTAAAGTTGTTTGCAATCCGCCAAAAAACCGAGAGAAGAAGAAGTCGACTGGTTTGCCAACGGACAATTTACACCGAAGAAGCGAACATTTCTGGCGGGTGAAATTTAGAGTATCAGATTACATGCGATGTCTGACTCTGAGAATTTAGTAGTTTGCCTTATAGTCCTTCCTCCATTTTCTTCCTCTTCTCGAGTAGTCAGTGTGGTGCTGTTGCTTTGGTCTGGGTCTCTGGATCTGAGCTAACCACGCCCCGTTCATTTGCATATAAGGAATGGAAATGTCTCATCATGAAATACAAGTCACATGAAATAAATAAATGGGTCATTATGAAATACAAGTCATCTGAAATAAATAAATGTGTCATTATGAAATAAAAGTCCCATGAAATAAATAAATGTGTATTTAAATGTACATGTATATATATTTATTGCCTCATTTATTTCAGAATGTATTTCATAGGCATATTTATATATATATATATTTAATTATTTATGTATTTATTTAATTTTGGCTTAAATGGCATTCCATAATTTTCAGCTCGTTGCAGAAGACAATCATTTTGCAACGTGTATCCTCTAAAATCATTTAGCGCCACAGAAAATAACAGAAAATGTATATTGGATGTACTTAAACCACTAAACAAAAAGCTGTGTGCTAAATGTGAGTGAAAAGCCAAGCCTTCTTTGCATGGCTTAAAATAGCACAATATGGTGATTATTATAACCATTATTAATGATTGAAGTAATGAATGATATGCTAGTATTATAACTAAATCAACTGCTGTTGTCAAACCCTGTACTGGTTGGTCCAGGTCTGCCGTGCATTCAATCACAATAATACATTTTTATTCCATTATACAACCACAAATTATGAATTATTTGTAAATTGATATGAAGGTTTTGTGGTTTGGATCATTTTTAATTGAGTTTGCCATCTGGTTTATATTACCCATTGCTTTGTTAAAGTAAAATATAAAGTTTCAAATGAAATCTGAAGCAGATGGGCTCTGAGTAAAAGAGGTGCTGCAGCACAGGCAGTATGAGAAAAATAAAACCCTTTTTGAACATTAAAGCATGGAAACATGTCACAATAGAGGCACAATGATATGAACCTGAAAAGGATCAAGAAGAGGCTACAACAAATATTCCCTATCTCAGTGTTTTCTTGCAGGGCTCTGGTGTTGGACTGCATTATTTTGAGCTGAATGCTCCAGTTCTGTCCGTCAGTGACATCGAGAACAATGTGAGAATCCTTGCAAAAATAAAAACTGATTGCATATTGATTAGTGCCATCCTGAAACACTTAGAGGATCCTTCTGCTCCCTGAACTTGTAGAGATAACAGAACCTTTTGGAGTGTTTTGAAAAGGATCAGGTGGAGAAGAGGTCACATATGAAAGCATGAATGGTGGTTGGACGGTGTAAAGGTTTGCAGCGCACAAAGGCCTGTTGTTCTTGGGAGGTCATTATTTTCCCTTAAAGGCCACACAACAAAAGACGGTGACGCCCATAACTGCAGCCTCACAGAGATCAACGAGTATTTTGTTCAAATAAACCTCGCTGGATAATAAAAAGCAGCATTTGGCATAGTGTCAGCTGTCACTGTAAAGAAGACATATTGCTTACTAAGAGACAAACACCAGAAGCTCTGTAATATTGCAAATATCACGGTGCACTCTGAGGAATAGAGCAGGTAATGAAATATCACTCCTATATTGGTAAGGGACACTTTCTTTTATACACTTTTGTGCTATTGTTCGATATCTAATTATGATGACAAAAGTGATAAAAATAGGGCGGGAGATGATATTGAGTCTGAATGCATATTATGGGTAAAAATCTATTAAGGTAAATGTGAATTTGAGGTCATTTTTCATACTGTAAAAGCTTCAGAGTGAAGTAAGGTTTTAATTTGGTGAGTAGTGCGCTGTGCCAGAGATGGAGTGCTCGAGTCCTGGACTCGGACTCGAGTGCCGATTTTCGGGACTCGTGACTCGACTCGGACTCGAAGAGTGGTGACTCGAGAGTGACTTGGACTCGTGAATTGGTGACTTGACTAAAACACTGGGCTGTGCTCACTGTTTCAAGTCATAGACAAATGCTATATTAGGAATTAGGAATTATGACATCATCCCTATAAACCCGATAAAAGTATTATTAGCCCCGATTAAAAATACTGCGGTGTGGGTGGATTGGGATGAGGGGCACTTGTTTTTCACTCGGCTCCTCCCGTTTTGCCAGTACTGTGGTATTAGTGGTTTAGGAAGAGGGGAGTTTTTCACAAATCCAGCGCTCCCTAACTCATGCCTGGCTGTGACGTAAATGGTGTGCGGCCGTGAAGCCAGGACAGTAAACAAACATGTCGTCGGTAGTATGGGACTATTTCAAAGTTTCAGAGTGAGATAGTTCGCTTGCTATTTGTATTAACACATGCAATGCAGAAGTTCCACGAGGAGGGAAGAAGGCAACGAGCTATAATACTTCCAACCTGATCAGTCGCCTGAAACATCGCCATCGCTACGATGGTGTGTTAAAAGCGTACGAAGACGCCTGCGCTGCTAAACTAGCGGCGAATCCAAAGCCAGCTGCAAAGGCACCGGGGCTTTTACCTATCGACGAGGCTTTTGAAAAAGAACTTTATTTGGGAAAATAAATATGGTCACTTTGAAGAGTCAAAACTGTTCTTGGCTTTGTTTTGTTCATAGTAGTAATGCTCATGTCCTTTGCTCACTACTAGTCTTTTTTTTACCACCAGGTGTTTGCAAAAACTACAGGTACATTTAATATATATATATTATATTATTATCGGTATCGGTATCGGTCTTGAGAAGCAGGAAGTTATCGGTATCGGTCTTGAGAAGCAGGAAGTTATCGGTATCGGTTTCAAAAAACCAATATCGTGCATCCCTAGTATTAATGTCAATTATTAATACCACCGTTAAATCTGCTGCTGACAGGAAGAGGTGCTCTTTATTTAGCAATTCCTTTTACCTCATGCTTTATTCTAATGCAATCAAAGATGGGGAAGAGGATCAAAAGATGTGTACAGTAGTCTTAGATAATACAGTTGAGATCTAGAGCTTAAAAAAATGATGCAAACAGGCTTGAGTCATTTATATTATTATTATAAAACTCTGATTTCAGCGTCTAAATCTGAATAATTTATTTACTCCTCTTTGGCAGTGAGGTGAATATTATTGCTATGGGCAAAACAAGACATTCAATGACGTCATTTTTGGAAAACGACTGATATCGTTTGATAAAATGTTTTTTCTCTAGGAACATCTGATGGATTGATCTCCCCGAGGTTTCTTCCATTTCCCCCATCAACTGGGGTTTCTTTGGAAGTTTCACCTTGTCCAATGTGAGGGTCCAAGGACAGAGGGTGTCGTAATTGTATTGATAAATGTAAAATGTGTGGTATTGGGCTATGTAAATAAACGTAGGTTTCTGATTGAGGGATTAAAGAAGGCCTGTTCCAGGGGTGAGGTCATGTCATAATATTTCAATGTATTGAGCATTAATGCTGTTGTTGAACTGACGTCAGGCTGTGTTAGAGATGCGTGTGAATCAGAGCACAACATTCAGTTGTATCCCTGCAGCTCAAGAGGCTCTTCACTTCAGCCTTCATCAAGGTCGCACGATCAAAACTATCAAAGAACTCAGTCATTTTGATGGAAAATATTTGTAACATTAATTTCCTTTCTTGCCCCTTTGTGAACTACACACTGTGTTTTGGACAAAAGACACAACAACATATGTTACATTTCTGTGAAGAGCTCAACCATTTTATTTTCCATTAGAATGTTGCAAGAATAGTGTCCTTATTTTTTTGGGGTTTATTAGTTTCTTTCTCCGCTGTAAATCTTGAGGATATAATAACCTTCTCTGTTGGACAAACTCACCCTACATGACACAGTTTCAAGGAAATGCTTTCAGGACCAAATACACCAAGACAAGCCATTTGAGCTACATCTTGTTTAAATGACCACATAAACGTGCAGCGCTACATGGGTTTGCTGAAGAAGTATTGTCGAATTGCAGCATTTTCTTTCCTTGCAGTGCTGCTAAAAGGCTAATCATAATACAGGATTCCTGTGAATTAAATCCAAAAACTGCAGTCTCAATCTGATGGGAAACTAGTTTTGTTGACTGAACATGCAGTGCAAGAGAGCTGAAATTATATCTAACTGCAAAATGCAACCATTACATTACATGTTACTTGTTAGACGCTTTTATCCAAAGCGACTTACATACTCAATACTGTGGGCAATCCCCACAGGAGCAATTTGGGGTGAAGTGTCTCAGGGACACAACGACATGCTGACTGCAGCGGGGTTTGAACCTGAGCTGTGTTCAGAGAAGCATCTGCATGCAAGTACTTCCCCTCGCTTCACAGTACAGTATTCTCCTCACAGTGGACTTCCAAAGTAAAGATAAGTCATTCCCTGTCCTGTAAATATATTGTGCATCTGCAATGCACCACACTGTGTCCTGCACCCGAAGAAGAGAGTGAGCATTACACCACCTAGAAGAGGGTTTTTGCTTAATCTCTTCTAAACATCAAATGAATATATCCCCCTTGAAATGACCATTTGCATATGAATTTCTCACCCAGTGTTGCATTTGTGAAGAAAATGTTTTTCTAACAAGGCTTAAAGATGAATAAAGGATACACATTTTAGAAAAATCTTCATACATTGAGATAAAAGTGGGCTGTGTTTAGTGTCATGTTGCAGGTACTGTTAATAAGGAAGTGCATTAAGTCAATAGTCGTATGTTTGGTAAGTAGTACATTGGATTATTCTGCTGTTTAAAAGTTTATTAAAAGTATGCTTTCATCCAGTTTTGCTGTGGTTAAATGCAGTTTACATTGTCTTTGATTCTTCAAGATTATTCTCTGTTTCCGGAATATTTAAACAGCCTGAAGACATGAACAAAATAAGATTTCTTTTTTAATTATTGAGGGGTGAGAAATTGATATACAACTGACAAATATTGGAGGGGGAGTACTAAGAGTTTGAGAAAGAGTTACAGAAGATCCGTTTTTAACAGTTTCTCTCCGTTCATGGTGGACTGTACTCTGTGGGTAAACCACTAAAGCAAGAGGTCACCACAATCCATTGTTATCCTCCATTAGACACCTGCACAAGGCTTCTTTCTTGGCATATTTCTTATCCAGTTTTTCAAAGTGTATGTCTCTGGGTGACGGAGGATGTTTACAAGCTTTGACCTTGGATTCATCCCTCCGAGTGCAGACGGCTCGGCCTGATCCAAATTGCTCTCTGTTCAAAGTCTGATTGGCATTTCAAAAGAAAAAGAAAACAGTCCAAAGATTGGCCGGGGTTATTCCCTGCACGGTGACACCCTCCTCGGGCTGTTATCCCAGCAGGACGCTGACTGCGGCTCAGTGTAGGAGCTCACAAACATCACGGTACTAGACATGACCGAGACAAAGAGCTGTCTGCAAACACACCGACTGCACAGCTTCATACACAACAAACACACAGCAGCCAGAATGCCATATGTCCATCAATGCTGTGGGCTGAAGATCTCAATGAGAGGAATCCTGACTGACTAACAGTAAGGCCTTGGAAACAAAGGAGTCTCCAAAGAGGAGTCACGATGCTGCCCCATTACCCTCAGGATGTGGAGACAGAAGTCTGCCCTTCTCGAGGAAAAACTACTTAGCAATATGGACGCAACAAACATAGGTACATTCCTCATTACACTACGAATAAGAATATGCAGTGATGTAACTTTGATACTTGTCTTCTAAACCACACATTAGGTTGGGATATTCAGAATTAGGACACATGTTTAATGTTGCATTCTTCTGATATTTTCCAGGTTTTAACAGCATTCTACCGTACGTTTTGAGATGATATCATACTTCATTGTCAGATCAAGTCTGTCATGTGTCTTGCATCACATCATCAGCTCCATTTGCAACAAGGACAAATATTAAGATACGATGGGAAACAAACTTCGAACCTAACATTACAATAATTGAAGATGTGTTCTTGTGTATAGAACATGGTTACTGTGCATGCTACACAAACATTACATATTTTTAACAAATACTGAAATCCTAAAGAGGTAGAAGAGAGAAGAAGATCTTCAGAGCATTTAATTGACACGCGGATGTGCGCTGCTTTATTTGACTGATCTACAGAAGGTGACTTTGCTGCTGCCCCTACATCTGTTCAGAGTATTTTGGAAGGCCCTCCACATCTGTCCTCCTGAAACTAAAAAGCCTTCACATTTGTCCTCCTGTGTGCTACAGTATGATTGCCTCCAACAAGGACAGAGCAGAGAGAAGCGTTTACCTGGAGTTTAACTTTCAACAATTGTGTTCAGAGCAAAATGAACCCTTCATCCACATCCCTCCACAGTAAAGCCGCCGGCCTGACAAAAATATTTAGCCCTGCCACTCTCTGGATATTGGATATGTCACCCTCCATTGCCTGTACCATGGACCAATGTCAAACCCATTCTGCCTGCAGAGATTTCACTGCCATGAACAGCAGAATAGCATTTCAGAGGATGATGCTGTTCAGAGTAGGAACAGTTAAATACATGTTGGCTCCAAGTATGCAATCTCTGAAACTGGAACAAATCAGAGTGGCATGTTGACAAGCTTTAATCAAATAAATGAATGGTGTTTAACCAATATGAATCTACCATATGTTGTCATTATTTTTCTTCTATATTCAACATGTATACTAAGCTTTTTAAAATAAATCTTTATATGTGAAACTGGAGAATCTGGGAAGAGTGATGACGTCTTTCTGAAGAGCAAAGTGCGAAGCAAATGCAGATGCATAATATGATATATTTTGTAAAAAAGGCTTACATGTATTATTGCAACTATTCAAAATAGTTTAATGCTAAAGATAATGGCGTCATTTTGTTCTTCACTAAGACTGGGAACAAATTATTCTTTTAAACACTATCAGACATGCAAAGAAAAAAAGACAGTGTGCAGCATTTGAAAGTTAATTTCAATTTGAATGACAGCATTATGGAGCTATAACGAGGCGCCTTTTTTGCCATTTTCTTTTTCATCCTCTCAGCATTACAGAGCAGGAAACAAGGCTCCGGAGACCAAAAGGTTGAAAAGCAGAAGAGGGAATAAAACCGCCGGGACACTGACAAACTATTTGGCCAAACAACCATCGCCTGGTTGCTGCAGCATGATCTTGACCAGGGGGAGGAACTGTGACAGGCTGACCATCGAGGTCATCTATTACTGCCTCTCTCTGCGAGTCTCCGTCCACACCCTCTGGGTTTAGGGGGGTGAGAAGGATGTGAGTGATGACGGTGAAAATGAATGACTGTTAGCAGAGCTGAGCCGCAGGGAGCGCAAGGAGAATTAATACACCACCTTCAAATATCCAGGTCCAGAAGCCAAGATCAACCCATCTGCTGCAGCCAGGGTGATTCAGGTGCAGCGGTGTAAGGCCACGTTTACACGGAGACGAAACGGATGCTACAGTTCTCTATCGTATGGACGGTTCGTCCACACGAGGCCGTAAAGGAACTGCGGAAACGGAGCCCTCAAACGATAACGGGTCCCAAGGTGGGTAGATCTGCGGACAAAACGCTGTAGGGGGCCAACCGGCTCTGTATGTACGTCCTATATGCTTTCGTGCTCCAGACGCAGTACTGACCATGCTACAGATGTTAGTGCAAAATCTACAGCTCCTCTACCACAACCATCAGCAACAAGTGGACATGGAGAACTACATGAACTACATGTTGCTAAATGCACCGCGGAGAATAAACAGAAGGGCAACCAGAAAATCGTGGCAACCATGCTCGGGAGGTCTTATTCGCTGCTTTTGGTGAATTTGTGGCGGAAGTACTGCGCCACTTACAGGCCTGGCATATGTACTACAGCGTTTCCAGCGGGTCGAGCGGTCTCGTGTGGACGGACACGTTTCTTGAGCCGATTCCGTGTGGACGGAAGACTTTTTTGATATTAGCCGCGTTCACGCTGCTGGGACTCCCAGCAGCTTCTACTGAAGCCAGTCCCCAACTCCGGGGACTTCCGGCCGGGGACTTTGGGCGGCAGTATACGCCGTGAAGTGGTTTGCGGCCTGCCAGTAAACCCAAAGCAGAAGAAGAAGAAGTGACGTCAGCGGCTTCATTTGCCTAATCCACCCCCAGGGACTTTTTCTGGTGTGAACGCGATCTGTACTTAGTTCATGCGAACTAAAGAGTTCGCATGAACTAAGTTCGCATGAACCTTTGTGGGAAAAGTACCGCAGTGTGAACGCGGCTATTGACTAAGGTTTGTTTTCGTCTCCGTGTAAACATGGCCTAAGAGAGGACTGTGTGCACTGTGACTGTAATCTCATAGTGTTGATTCCTTGTTAAAGTGGCCCTATTCTGCATTTTGGGGTTTTCCTTTTCCTTAAGGGGCGGAACATCGCTTAGCTGTTGACCTTAGCTGATCTGATATACAGCTGTTTTGTTTTTTTTAACTGACTTTTGAAGTGAAGTATTGCTATTTCAATTAAGTTAAAGATCCAATTACTCTGATTTTCAGGTACAGGTACAGGTAATTTATAAAGCATTCATCGCATTACAATTCATAACTTACACCTTAACATCAATAAAAAAGAAAATGGGACAAATAATTTAGTTATGACGATGTAACAAACATTACACATCCATATGCTGCAATCAAATCTGTATGGTTGATACTGCCTTGAGGCTACATATAACGAGTTAAATATGCATTTCTGCTTTGTGAAAGTTAATTGCTCATGAAGAAGAGTCCATTAGCATGCACATTAATGAAGAGAGAAGTCAAATGTGTTTGTGATCTACAACCACTCACAATGCATTGTTTCCCTGGAGCTCTTATGTGTAGTTGTATCTGATGAGCTACGGTAAACATCATTGAGGGAATATGCTCATACGGAAGTGATTAAATGCACCTTTAAATGTTCTTCATCGCAGGCTTGCAGCTGAACGGGATTATAAAATTAAAAAGGGATCAACAGTTTAACATTAACACGTTTAACACAGAGAATACTGCATTGGCCAATCAGCTAGCTAAGCTGCTCTTTCCCTGTCCTGGCCCCAAAATGGTGGAACAAGCTCCCCATTGATATCAGGACAGCAGAGAGTCTACACATCTTTCGTTGCAGACAAAAAAAACAGCTGTTTTTACTGCACGTTGGCCAGCGCTTAGAAGATTTGGCTCCAAGTGAGGCTAATGCAGTAGCACTTCATCTGGTTATACTGGATCAAACTATTATAAAACAAATATTATCATCCAACAGTGGCCGATCGATTGCTCAACTCGGTAAGATATTTGTAACAAACTTCAGAGAAGGCAAAAGAAAATAAATAATGTTCACAACAAAAAGATAAATATGTCCACACTTCTAAATAGATACATGAAATAGGGAAATGTAAAAGCCCAAGGTGTAAAAATAACAAAATAAAAACTGGCAAATTAAAGCATGGGTCTTCTGATCGCCTTTACAGAGACACCGCCAAATCTATTTAGAACAAAAACCATCCCGTAACATTGGCCAATTGATCACCTGACTTCATATAAGCAATGCAACAAACCTCCTTAAAGCTAACATAAAATAAGATGTTTAAAATATAACAGATTTACATTTTAACATCTTTAAATATATACAAAATAGATCAACGGACTTAATTAAAGTCTGGAAACAACCTTCAACAATGACATTTCAGCACCTCTAAATAGATATAGCATTTTGAAATGTGGCGTTAAAGTAGCATGGAGTTAAATGAAATATATTTTTTGTTTCGCAACATTTTGTGTTGCTTTTTTACTGAATAATGTACCATTTAGGAAACTGACTTCCCTAAGAGAGATGCATTCAGAGCCACCTGCAGATCCGCTGTTACTGTATAACCGTATCTCCATTAGCTCCTCGAGTACAAACAAGTCAATTTGTGAGGGAGAGCTGTCAGGATGCTCCTCAAACAATGATCTATACATAGCTGCACTATGGGAGCACACACACAGACACACACACACACACGCTCCCCCTTTGTTTTAACAAGCTCCATTCAGCCTGTGCATAATATCTCTGAATATTTCAGTGGAGTAAGCACAGGCGTGTGTGCCTTGACTGACAATAGAGAGAAGAGAGAGTTGCACAAAGAGGAGAACGAGTTGAAGTGCAGAGTTGCCCACCACTGTGGTTCCTGTCACTCACAGATACTCTTTTATTTATTTATTTCTGTCTCTCACTTCCCATTCACAAGGTCTGCAGAGCTTCATATCACTCACTGTGAGGGAATGTACCCATTGTTCCTCCCTGGAGATTTAACTTCATGAAATGTCAATTTTGAAATAAACTGTGAAAAAAAGTGATTCAGAAACCAATGCAAGCACCAGGGAGGTAGACAGAGGAGGGATAGGGATGTAAAGAGAGGATCCAACATGTCCTCCGGTGTTGGAGGAGTTAAAGTGTCGGAGAATTTTGAAGCAAATGGTCTTTATCCCCCGAGCAAAAGGAAGGAAAGCGTTTAATTCCTGCACATTTCCTGCTACGGGCTAGTGGACAAAGCAGCAACCAACACATTGTAAAAAAGTGCCACAGGAAGCTTGGCTGAGGAAGGTTAATGAACCCACCTTTTCCATCATCCCAGTGGGCGTTTTTATGGAAGGAAAATTAATTACATGTGACAAATGCATTGGCGCTTGGACTGCCATTTCTGCCAGGCAGCCTGTGAACAAAAACATTTTTGCAGAGGGGTTATATTAGCCGTGGACTAATCAGTGCAGAACTCTGTCAACACACACAAAAGACACACTGACAAAACATGACAGCACATAGAAAATGTAAAGTGCACAAGCGCCGACACTGAAGGCATGCTGTTCTCAGAATAAAACATTCTACACACTGCCATTATGTCTGTACTCTCTGGGGGGGTGACAGACATTTCTTCCTAGCATTATAGCTACAGGACATTTCTTTCTCTTTTACGCAGTGCAGCAAGATGCCATGAAATGCTAATGAAATAATTTGCCGTCTCCTCTCCCCATGATTAAAATGACATGTTTTAGTACCCCCCTTTAGCAGCATATTGACCCCATTCATCACGGCACTAACCGTGTATCCTTTCCCAGGATTGGTCAGTTTGATGAACTGTTCATCGGCCTGAACCAGAATTATTAAGCTAATAAAGAATATGGAGTTTTAATAATTGAGATCATGCTGGCTTATGATTGCATTCCTTGTTATGGGGGAACAGCATGCAGACATGATGTTGCATTTAAATGAAGCATTAGCAGTGTGACTTAATAAATATATAATGTTTAAAGATCAGCTGACCCAAGGAGACAGCAGTAAACTACGTGGAGTGCTGCAGATAATGTGAAGTGAGTCAATCTTACACCATATATGTAAATATTTACATTTATTTAAACTTGTCTGTACCTTGCCTTACATATGCAACAACTCTGGTACTGTAATGTGGGGTTATAACTTTAATTACACTGTGAATATACTGTAACATCATGCACTTTATCTACCATTTCCTCTACTTGCAACATTTTGTTGTACTATGTGCAACGACAGTAACGTTTAATCTAATCTACTTAAAGGTCATCTGACCTAAGGACACATCAGTAAACTGTGAGGAGCGCTGCAGACAACATAAAGTTAACAGCCCTTTGTTCACCTTATGCTTGGCTCTGGGGCTATGAGAGTGCTCGGCCTGCTTAAAATAACAAAACACATCATAAAAACAAAGTTGTTATAATTACTCTCACTGCCTGAACAGAAGACACAGTTCCACACTGCAAGTCTAACCATAGGGTGTGAATTAATGATTTCCAATTTGAACTAGAAAATGCATTTCCTGCAGAAAATGCGTGCGAATGCTGTAAACATTTATGACTGAATTTAGCTGAAAATGCAGAAAAAGCTGAATATGTTATTAGCTGAATGGTAGCTGCTTTTAGCTACAACAATGCAGAAAAAGCTTAATATTTAAAAGAAAAGGTTTAAAAAAAGGTATAAACAACAACATGTATAGCCTTGATGTCCTGAAATAGCTGAATAATGTAATAAAACACGTGGGTTTGCTATCCTGGCTCCAAAATGGTGGAATGAGCTCTCCATTGACATCAGGACAGCAGAAAGCCTGCACGTCTTCCGGCGCAGACTGAAAACTCATCTCTTTTGACTCCACTTCGAGCGATAGAATTGCTAACAGAGCACTTATATAATAATAAAGGACTGGCTTATTTATAGCCAGTTGAGTAGCACTTGAAATATTTGGCTCTATGAAACCTGATGTACTTATATGATTCTGTTTTCTTCAAGGTTGTGTCTTCCTGGTCGAATGTACTTATTGTAAGTCGCTTTGGATAAAAGCGTCAGCTAAATGCAATGTAATGTAATGTAATGTAGTTGAATGGTTTCTGCAGCTGAAAATAGGCTGAAGGAGTTAAATATCAGATGTAAGTAGTAGTGAATGAATTTGTATTGAGATGAGAAAAGAAAGTAAAAAGGCTTGGGAAAGCAGCAGAATATTTGAACTGCAAACTTTTGAACTAACTTGATGGTGAATTTTCTGTCGCCATGGCAACGGCATTTGATGACACCCCATAATACGCTTAGATGTGTTGATGGCTGCATCGTTACCAAACCTGTAAAGTTTTGGGCCATTTCGAGCATTTTCACTGAAGTTAAGAGAAAACCGGGTTTCATGGTGAGCATTTGAAGAAATCTCAAAACTGTCCCGTAGATGTCTTCACGGCTGGACTGTTAGCACAGATGTGAAGTTTGAGCACTTTTTGAACATTTTCATAG